>NC_057801.1:561682951-561796576 GCF_018294505.1 Triticum aestivum
CGGAAGGCGTGGATGATGAGAGGGGGGTGTTGGATATATAATTAATGTGGGTGTATTAGCTATATATGTTAATCCTATATAGAGAGGTATAGATTAATCGATGTGGACATGGGAAAGAGGGTGAGACCTAACTGGATATATCGATTGATCAGTTTGTGTGGAAAACTATGAATGACCTAGCTATATACACACATACATAGAGGAACATCGATCATTGCGCATGCACGCGTGAGAGATAAAGAATGCCCAATATGATGGAGAGGGGGATGTGTGTGGGTGTGTGCCTTCATGGGAGACCGACCTGAAGAAAAAGATTGCATGTGTGCGATGGATAATGTAGACTGGTAGTGTGTGTGCATGCATGCATGAGAGAAAGTTAGTGGTACAATTATAAAGAGAAGACGACTTTGTGGGTGTAAAAGACTAGGTGAGGTCATAATCAATGTAAAGTTGAATTCAAATATTTGAATAAGAGATCCTCATGTTTGAAACCAATGCATGCATGAATATAACGGAGATCTGCATGGTGTGGTTTGGAAACGAGCATGTTGTAATGTATACAGATTGAACAAGGTCAGACTGATTTGAATTTGAGATACCGATGGCAGACATCATTTGGCCATGTCGCATCCGTGCATGGACACACTATTCTAATTGGAGATGATGGGTGGCTTTCGCATCACATATCTATATCTATACCCCTATATACATATTATATTTTATATTTTTTTATATTGTGTGCGGGTAACTTTTAGGATAATTGGTTTGATGCCAAAATTTGGCATTGCCAATACTTGTCAAGCCAACAATTGGCAATATCAAAAGTTGCCAACAGTTGGCAATTTTTTGTGAGGTTGGCAAGTAAACATGATAGCCAACCAAGCACTAGCCAATATTTGGCATTTGCAAAATGTTGGCATTGCTAATTTTTGGCATCAAACCAATTATGCTCTTTAACTTTGAAAGATGGTCATTGGATGAGGTGAATCCGATGGTCCAAAGATGGCGAATTTGAGCACTACTGGCCGTTGGATATCATCTAGATTCCACCAGATTTCGCCACATGTATAATCTAGAAGACTCCATGGTTGGACTTAAGCATAATGCACAAACATCAAAACACAAGCACTTCTTCTTTGTTCTAGAATCTTCCGTATCAGAATTTCCCAAATGTTTTTCTACATGATTTGCCATTATTTGTTTTTATTTTATGTCTTACAACGCACAATTCCATGAATCTTAAAATAGATTAGCTTTCTTATAAAAACTAGATGATTTTGAATGAAATGAACTATAAGAATTAAATGAACATCTACATCATGCATATATGACTCAAAGCTTACATGCTATAATGTGGTATTTATTCATAATTTTGTTGCCAAATCTCATCCGTGCAATGCACGTGTACCTTACTCTAGTCTAAATGGTGTTTGTGCGTGTGTTGTGCGTGTTGAGGTGCAAATTGTCTTTTTTTGGGTACACATTAAGCTTGTTCTTCCAAAATTTCAAGCCGCGCCCTGTTATGCCAAAAATTCAAGCTAGCGTCTTTGTCTATCGTGCTGCGAAACTCCCGCCTCTTCAACCCGCGCCTTGTTAGCCCGAAATATTTAAGATATATCTTTGTCTCGTTGTTCTCCGACAACTCCCTCCATCTCAACCTGCGCCTTGCTATTCCGAATTACAATGCACATGAAAAGTCCCACCTCCTGTGAAATCCCGATACACGAAATGCCCGTGGAACCCCTGAACCAAAAGAACCGCCTCAAATCGGTGGGGTACTTTCATTAGTTACCCCACATTTCAGACAAGTGCGTCCCTAAGCCATGGTTCCCCACTGCCATCACATCCGCCCACCCATTCATACACCGAGGCCGCGAAAACCCGCGACGAAGCCCCACACCCTACTCTGTCCGCCACCCAACCGGAGCCTCTTCCCCGACGACGTCGTCCACAGCAACACCTCGACGTCCCTCATCCACCGTACCGGATGAGGATCCGTCATCGATCTCGTCGTTCCGTCGGTTTAGCCACCCCGTCCTCCGCCTCCAAGGAGCTTCCCCAATGTTCCCCTCGTCTTCCACGCCACCTCCATTCCCACACTACCGTCTTCACCTACACCACCGGAAGAGCATCATCATCACCATTTCCTCGGATGAAGCTGCGGCCTAATCGGTGCCACCAAAGAGGTTGTACACTAATCGCCAACATTTTCTTCTTGATTCGATCTCACGGTGGCTGCCGGTGCTTTGGTCCCGAGCCGGCACCGGCGTGGCTCCATCCACGGCGGCGTCGCCGCCACTTCCTCCACGGCGTCGCTCCTCGGCGGCGACGGTCCACATCAGTAGGAGCTGCTGTTGCTTTAGCTCTTGCTCGCGCTGCTCCTCTGCTCTTGCTCTCGGTCCCCTGCCTGGTCTGCTTTTGCTCGCGCTGCTGCTCTCACTCTTGCTCTTGCTTGCGATGCTGCTCCAGTTTAGCTACACTATAGTCGACTGAATCGACTTTTGGGTCAGTCGATTTTCAGGGGGTGGGGGGGCTCGCCGGGGTGAGAGGAAGAACCAGCCGCATCGGGGAGGGGGGCTCATCGAGAGGGTACCCCACTATGTATCTTAGGGTTCAGGGTGGGGGCGGTGGTCGCCGACGGTGGTGTGGGGATCGCCGGAGAAAAAGCTTGGCACGGGGGGGCCTAGAGGGGGTGGCCGGGGCGGTGGCGGAGCAGCGGTGGGGAGTGTTCTCAAGGCGGGCGGGGCGGCGCACCGCCGGCCGCGGGTGGCAGGGGGCTGCTGTTTGGCCGGTGGTGGCTGGCGGCTCAGGGGGTGGAGGTTGAAGAGGAACCGCAGGCCCTTGATTTCGTATCCAACGGTTGCAAATCGACTGACCAGAGATGAAAAAGTTAGTCGACCGACGTGTAGCCTCACCTTGCTACTGCGTTCAGTTTCGATAGCAAAATTCAGTTTCGACAGTTAAGTTCAGTTTCGACAGTTAAGTCCGGAGATGAGCGGCGATGTATTTTACATCTAGCACTTTGTGGTTATGTATTTTACGTCATGTATTGGAGATCCTATTAGAATTCCACGCACGTTAACATTGTCTCTCTTGTCCTGCTTCAGCCCCGGCATCGTACAACTCACGGAAGCTGCTCCAACGACGAAACCCTCCATCACAGCGGAGCAGTACCTTGGGCTCCATCTCCAGACACCTAAGATCTTCTTCCCCTCCTCCGACAGCCAAGTCAGCCGGAGCATCTTCACCGGCCAACCCAATCATGCTGAGATCGACATGGCTTCGCCAAAGAGGTTGTACACTTGTTGTATCTCTTTTTTACTCTACATGTTATATATATTGTCCGCTGAGCACTCGTAGTAGGGGGAAATATAATTATTTTATCCTACTATATGACAAGCAGTGAGGTACCAGGCAACTTAGCTATCCATGATGGACTCTTTTGAAGGCCATCATTATTTATCTCTACGCGTTTGAGTTGTGCATTTGTCGATGGGCCTGGGAGTTGAGCTAGTATGGCAGTGGCCTGGGTCCAAACTAATAGAAGTAGCACAAAAACATTTTTTTAGTGTAGGATTTTCCTTGCTCAAGCCTGCCTACTAGAATCACCAGTGCTTAAAAGGAAAAGTGAGTGAAAAACATAGGAATTGGAAAGTTTCCTATGGTACTACTTTTCATGAATTTGGTGCAAAGGAATGGAGCAAATGAAAACTGTAGGATTTGTTCCTTTAGTGTCTCCTTGAAAGAAAAACCTTAGGAATTCTAATTTCCACTTGTCCTCCTTTTCATATTCCTATTCATCAAGCACAAGACGAAGAGATAATAGCATAATAGCATTATAACCATACATTTTCTTGTGGTTTGACTTAATCTCACCATGCTTTTTTGCATCATGTGATCTTCCAATTGTTGTGAATCAAACACCTAAATTGGCAGAAATTCTGTGTTTTTAAATTATCTGTTTTACACGTGCATTCCTATCCTATTCCTATCTATTTCCTATCCCTGCATTGTTAGAATCCTCAAATTCAAACAAGCCCTTACTCAATTATTTCTGTTACAGATATGTGTCAAAGAAAACCTTGTGTTGTTTGTCCTACTCCTGCGGTGCTGTGTTCCACCCCAGCTCAGCTGCTCCAACGACAGAAGGGTTCACCATAGCAGGGATCCGCTCTTTAGACTGTCTTTCACAGCCTCAGATCTTCTTCCCCGCCGCCGGTAGCCACGACAACTACATTACCATCATCAACTGAGCAGATGACCTTGAGGACTACATGGGTCCGCAAGAGAGGTCGCACTCTTCCGTGTCTGCTTACGTTATGCGTCACTTAATATGATGACATGCTACATTATCGTCGTGTTCACCTATTAGACTCCGAGTCAGGTCCAAACTAATGCTGAAACTTGAGTTTTTAAATGGTTGTGGGGTACATATTGGGGCAGAAATCAGTACTCTCTGTCTACTATATGGTTAATCTCCGGTGTCTACTATGAGTTTCATGTTGGGTGCAAACAAACATTAAAGGAGCCATTATCTGTATTTTTTAACTAAAGCTATTATCTGCCTGCTATCATTGGTTTTGGGTCTATCCACAGTTTGCTAACATCACTCTGGATTTGTGCATGCACTCCTTACATAATCTCACATGTTTTATTCCTATGCATGCCGGTTATTGTACACAATGGAACTGATCATGTAGAGCAAAAGAGACGAGCCTTGCATGGCAATAAAATTTCATGCAGACATCGTTCCATGGTGGGCGCAAAGGCAGCCCCCCCTCCACCCATTTCGGATCGTAATCAAGAGGACGATAACTGTTCCGAGGGGGATTCAGAAGGAGAAGACCACTCCTATTTACCCCATGAGGTCTTTGCTCTAACTTGGCATGCTAATATTGGTAATATCATGCATATGGTGCCTTGCATTGCTTACTGTATACATTAAAGATGGCATCTGCTAGGTTAGACATGCTTTGTGTCAATGCCATCTGTTTAGTTTCTTTATCGTATATGTGAATCATGCAATGCCATCTTGTTTAGCCAGGCATCATATATGTGAATTTTGCAATGCCACCCTGGTTAGCCAGTCATCTTATATGTGAATTATATCATGCCATCATTGTTTTATTACGTGTTAAATTTGTCAACAATTTTAGTACATTCAATTACTCTTCCTGTGCATCAGCCATTTGGCACGGTCATGGAAAAATCTGGAGTGGAAACAAGATCTTCAGAGCAAACAATGCTATCTGACGAAGCGCATGTCTTGCTGGTTACCGATAGCTCCTCAGAGGAGGATTCAGAGACAGATGACCAGTCATATTCCCCCCCCCCCCCGAGGTGCATGCTGTAACTTGGTAGGGTTATGTTGCTCATATCGTGCGTATGGTATCTTGCATTGCTATGTCATTTGCTTAGTTTATACATGCTTTGTGTGAATGCCACCTGTTTAGTGTCTAATTTCCATCTATGTGAATTATGTAATGCCATCTTGTTGCAAGACATTATATATGTGAATTATGCAATGTTATTTTGTTGCAAGGCATTATGTATGTGAATTATGCAATGCCATGCTGTTTAGGCAAGCGTCATATATGTGAATTATATCATGCCGTCCTTTTTTTGTATTTCTCATTGCTTTTGTCGAAAATGTTTGTATATTCAATTGCTCTTCCTATGAATCAGCCATTTGAATTGGTGATGGAGAAATCTGGAGTGAAAACACGGTCTTCAGAGCAGACAATGCTACCTGCTGAAGCAGATATCTAGCTGGTTACAGATAGCTCTTCAGAAGAGGATTCAGAGGCAGATGACCAGTCCTATTACCCCCCTGAGGTGTATGCTCAAACTTGGCAGGGTTATATTACTCATATCATGCATATGTTGTATTGCAATGCTTAGTTTTTACATCATATACACAATATTGAATGCCATCTCCTTAGTTGACACATCATATATGTGATTGCCCTCTGCTCACTTCCTTACTATATAAATCATATATTTGAATTATGTCATGCCATGATGTTTACATAGACAACATGTATCTGAATTATGGCATGCCAACCCATTTTCTAAAGACATAATATAATTATATCATCTCATCCTGTTTACATAGTCATCATATTTTAAATTATGTCATTCTATCCGTGAATTATATCATGCCATCATGTTTCCATCGACGGCATGTTTGTGATTTATGGCATGCCAACCACTTTAATAGACACATCGTATAGTTATATCATGTCATTCTATCCTGTTTAGTTATCCATCATACATGTGAAATTGTGTCATGATATCCTGTTTAATTAGCCATCATATATGTGAAATTATGTCCTGCTATTCTGTTTGGTTAGACAACATAAATGTGAATTATTTCATGCCCTGTTTTCTTCCCTACTATCCATTGCAACTCTCTATCTTACAATGTCTGTACATTCAATTACTTTTCTTGTTTATCAGCTATTTCAATTGGAGGGAGTGATGGCAGTATCTATGGGATTAAAAACACGGTCTTCAGAAAAGATCGTGCTACCTGTCGATGCAGATAGAACCACGGTTTTACTTGCCCAAGAACCAGCTCCACTACACATAACCCACACTCATGTAGATTGTACCCCTACCCAGTTAGACAGAGAACCAGCTACACCCCGTCTAACCCCAACCCCAGCAGATAGACACCCATTTCCCGTTGACACAACACCGTCTCCACCATAGAGCACCCAAACACGAGCAGTTAGTAAAGCAACTGCAGTGCCCAAAGCATGAGGACCACCACTCCGAACCCCAATTCAATGCTTAAAGCAGAAGAAGAATTGTTCTCATGTCAGGTTCCGTAGCTATGGTTCATACTACTTTGCTCTTGCATCACTGTATTTACTCATACCAACTAATTTCAAATTTGAAGGATGCAATTGAAACTCCAATGGCGCAACAGGTATGTTTTAAACCTGTTTCTTCAACGTGTTGGCCTGTTTGCTGTTGTAACTTGCTCTATGTTGATTTCAGTTTCAATTGAATAAACAGTTATGTTCTGATGCCATGCACATCACAAGTGTTGTTATTGTTGTGTAGTTTCCCACACTTATATTCTGTCTATGCTGCTTTGTCTTAAATAGATATGATTCGAACTGTATCTATCTTGATTTGGCAACATAAACTAGAATGATATAGACCATATTGTGACCATACTACATAGATATATGTTTGTTTCATGCTGTTATCTTGTCCACCTTAATACTGAACTGGTTTACCAAAATGAGTTTCATATACTACATTGTAAACCTGTGATGTGTTTGTTTGTTTCTCTTTTTGAACGTGGATAAAATATTGGAGAAGAGTACCCCATTATGCAATGGTAAAGGAAGTAATGCAGATAAGGTTCAAGATAGTGAGACATCCCTGTTGGTCTCTAAGAAAGCTGATAAAAACTATATTGAAGACACTGAGACAACCCCAAAGTCCTGTCTTGATGTAGTGTTCGAGTTACTGGCTACTACTACTGGCACCAGCTCTTCGAACTTGTTGCCTGAATCAGTTCGGCTGCTTGAGTCTCAACTTCAAGTTGAAAGACATCGATCAGATGTTATGCGACAGGAAGCCGAAGGACTGAGGAAGTCCCTGCAGAATTCAGATGCATACTTTCTGGTGCAACAGGAAGTGCTAGAGGACTTAAGCGCCAAACAAGAGAAAGTTAATAAGCTTGCTAAGCATCTTGCCAGCATTATGGGTACCCAAGATATTGTTTCTTGAGCTCTTCTGAAGTGGTTTCAGTTCTAGACTTGTTTTGCTGCGGTGTTTATATGCTGCTGTGTTCCCAATATTTTCACTGGTGGCGAACTTTGATGCCCAGTGGATGTAATATGTGTAATAGCCGTGATAGCCTAGCGTAAGTTGCTTGCTTATTTATTTCCTTATTCTCTTGTTTATTTCTTTGCTTGTAGTCAGTGCAGTTCTTTTCCCGTGGTTTACTAGTGGCCGCAATAACCTATTTTTTAAAACTAGGCCACAATAACCATGGGCTACATATTTACTATAGTTACCATTTCCCTCCTATGGGCCGTAGAAACAATGGGCCTTCTACGTGTCGTAGACACAATGGGCCTTCTACAGGTTGTATCATCAATGGGCCTTGTACGGGCCATATAATCGGTTGGCCAAACATGGGCCAATAACAGACCGCATTATGGCTGTAAATGGGCTAGAGTTGGAATCGTCTATTCATGGGCCGACCATAATGGGCCGTCGTTAATCGGCTGTATTTGATGACACTATGAAAACGACCCAACGTATTAACAGGCCACAAAATGGGCCGACTGTAACCTCGGGCTGAATTTAGCCCACAAGCAGAAAATGACAGTAACGGGTCGTAAGTAAACGAATGCTGGAAATGAGCCCAAGAGTAAATGGGCTCAGAGAAGGCCGAAAGATAACATGGGCTGGAAAGGGCCCAACGGAATAATGGGCCGTTAATGGATATAAAGTGATACACTGTTCATTATGGGCCAGTTTCACCACGGGCCGTTAATGGGTGTAAAGTGATACACTGTACACTGCGGGCCTGTTTCACCACGGGCCGTTAATGGGCCAAGAGTTACAAAGGGATTCATATGGGCCGAAAGACATCATGGGCCATACATGGGCCAGAAGTGAAAATGGGCTGGAATCATATTGGATGGCCCAGATGACGCTACTGGGCCTAATTCGGATAGGGCGTAACGGGCCTTGGGTTAGCGGGCTGTAAATGGGCCATATGCGAACATGTCGTGAATAGGCTTTCCATGGGTCGACCCGCCACCTTTTGACCAAGTCAACGGGCCGGCCTTTTCACAGGAATGGGCCTCTATTGGGCCGTGCCACGTGTCGATGTATCATAGGCGCCTTCTGTCCAATGAGTGGATGACATCTGTCCCAACGATGAGCCGACACGTGTTTCTTCCAGCCAATGATGATTTTACACGTGGAAAATCCCCATTGGTCGGGGCTATTAACGGGTTATCGGATCCAAAACCTGATCCGATAGCTTAACGGTGTTCCGTTATGGTGGATGCCACGTGTCGGTCACCCTTGACGAAAGCACTTCTGTGACGCGCGATTTATCGTCATGGAAGTGGACACTTCCGTGATGATAAATTTGGTAATGTCATGAACACTTCTACGACAACACAGGTATGACTATCTTGATTCTGTCATAAAATCGTCATGGATGTACATGCATGACAAAAAACGCGACCTACTGTGACAAACACGTATCATCACGGAAGTGTATTTTTTTGTAGTGATATCACATATACTGGTTGTGAAAGTTGGCGACCAGTGCAAATAAACACCGTAGCAAAACAAGCCCAGAACTGAAACCACTTTAGAAGAGATCAAGAAACAATATCCTGGGTACCCATAATGCTGGCAACATGCTTAGCAAGCTTATTAACTTACTCTTGTTTGGCGCTTAAATCCTCCAGCGCTTGTTGTTGCACCAGAAAGTATGCATTTGAATTCTGCAGGGACTTCCTTAGTCCTTCGGCTTCCTGTCGCATATAATCTGATCGATGTCTTTCAACTTGAAGTTGAGACTCAAGAATCCGAACTGATTCAGGCAGCGAGTTCGAAGAGCTGGTGCCAACAGTAGTAGCCAGTAACTCGAACACTACATCAAGACAGGACTCTAGGGTTGTCTCAGTGTCTTCAACATAGTTTTTATCAGCTTTCTTAGAGACCAACAGGGATGTCTCACTATCTTGAACCTTATCTGCATTACTTCCTTTACCATTGCATACTGGGGTACTCTTCTCCAATATTTTATCCGCATTCTAAAAGAGAAACAAACAGACACATCACAGGTTTACCATGTTGTATATGAAACTCATTTTGGTAAACCAGTTCAGTAGTAAGGTGGACTGGATAACAACATGAAACAAACATATATCTATGTAGTATGGTCACTGTATGGTCTATATCATTCTAGTTTATGTTGCCAAATCAAGATAGAGACAGTTCAAATCATATCTATTTAAGACAAAGCGCATAGATAGAATATAAGTGTGGGAAACTACACATCAATAACAACACTTGTAATATGCATGGCATGAGAACATAACTATTTATTTAATGGAAACTAAAATCAACACAGAGCAAGTTACAACAGCAAACACGTTAAAGAAGCAGGTTTAAAACATACCTTTTGCACCATTGGAGTTTCAATTGCATCCTTCAAATTTGAAATTAGTTGGTATGAGTAAACATAGTGATGCAAGAGCAAAGGAGTATGAACCATAGCTACGGAACCTGACCTAAGAACAATTCTTCTTCTGCTTTTAGCGTTGACTTGGGTTCGGAGTGGTGGTCCTCGTGCTTTGGGCACTGTAGTTGCCTTACTAACTGCTCGTGTTTGGGTGCTATGTGGTGGAGATGGTGTTGTGTCAACTGGAACTGGGTTACTGTCTATTGGGGTTGGGGTTAGAAGGGGTGTATCTGGTTCTCTGTCCAACTAGGTAGGGGTACAATCTGCGTGAGTTTGGGTTATGTGTGGTGGGGCTGGTTCTTGGGAAAGTACAACTGTGGTTCTATCTGCATTGACTAGTAGCACGATCTTTTCTGAAGACCGTGTTTTTACTCCCGTAGATACTGCCATCACCCCCTCCAATTCAAATGGCTGATAAACAGGAAAAGTAATTGTATGTACAAACATTGTAAGATAGACAGGTGCAATGAATAGTAGGGAAGAAAACAGGGCATGAAATAATTCACATTTATGTTGTCTAACCAAACAGAATAGCATGACATAATTTCACATATATGATGGCTAATTAAACAGGATAGCATGACACAATTTCACATGTATGATGGCTAACTAAACAGGGTAGAATGACATACTTGAAAATATGATGACTATGTAAACAGGATGACATGATATAACTATACGATGTGTCTATTAAAGTGGTTGGCATGCCATATCACAAACATGCCGTTGATGGAAACATGATGGCATGATATAATTCACAGATAGAATGACATAATTCAAAATATGACGACTATGTAAACATGATGAGATGATATAACTATATTATGTCTTTAAAAAATGGGTTGGCATGCCATAATTCAGATACATGATGTCTATTAAACATCATGGCATGATATAATTCAAATATATGATCTATATACTAAGCAAGTGAGTAGAGGGCAATCACATATATATATATATATATATGAGGTGTCAACTAAGGAGATGGCATTCAATATTATGTATATGGTGTAAAAACTAAGCATTGCAATACAACATATGCATGGTATGAGTAATATAACCCTGCCAAGTTTGAGCATACACCTCAGGGGGATAATAGGAATGTTCACCTGCCTCTGAATCCTCCTCCGAGGAGCTATCTGTAACCAACAAGATATCTGCTCTAACGGGTAGCATTGTCTTCTCTGAAGACCTTGTTTTCACTTCAAATTTCTCCATCACCAATTCAAATGGCTGATGCACAGGAAGAGCGGTTGAATATACAAACATTGTCGACAAATGCAATGAGAAATACAAAAAAAGATGGCATGATATAATTCACATATATGACGCTTGGCTAAACAACATGGCATTGCATAATTCACATATATAATCCCTTGAAACAAGATATCATTGTAAAATTCACATATATAATGTCTTGCAACAAGATGGCATTGCATAATTAACATATGTGGTAATTAGACACTATACAAGTGGCATTCACACAAAGCATGTCTAAACTAAGCAAATCTCATAGCAATGCAAGACACCATACACACGATATGAGCAACATAACCCTGCCAAGTTAGAGCATGCACCCGGGGGGGGGGATAGGACTGGTCATCTGTCTCTGAATCCTCCTCTGAGGAGCTATCCGTAACCAGCAAGACATGCGCTTCGTCAGATAGCATTTTCTACTTGTAAGACCTTGTTTCCACTCCAGTTTTTCCATGACTGTGTCGAATGGCTGATGCACAGGAAGAGTAATTGCATGTACTAAAATTGTTGAGAAATGTAATACATAATAAAAAATAATGCCATGATATAATTCACATATAAGATGACTGGCTAACCAGGGTGGCATTGCAAAATTCACAGATATGATGCCTAGCTAAACAAGATGGCATTGCATGATTCACATATATGATAAAGAAATGAAACAGATGGCATTCACACAAAGCATGTATAAACTAAGTAGATGACATATTTGATGTAGTAAGCAATGCAAGGCACCATATGCATGATATTACCAACATCAGCATGCCAAGTTAGAGTGAAGACCTTAGGGGGTAAATAAGAGTGGTCTTCTCCTTCTAAATCCCCCTCAGAAGAGTTATCTTCCTCTTGATTACAATTCGAAATGGGTGGAGTGGGGCTGCCTTTGCGCCCACTATGGAGCGACGTCTGCATGAATTTTGCCACGCAAGGCTCGTTTCTTTTGCTCATCTCTTTTTTTGTTTTCTCTTTACGTTTGGTTACCTCTTGTAATCACGTTGTTGTAACTGTTGCCTGGTTTTAATAAAGTTTTGAAATGCTGTGGGGTTTTTGCCCCACAGTTCACAGTCAAAAAAAAAAATAACTGACATGCATAGGAATAAAACATAGTGAGATTATGTAAGGAGTGCATGCAAAAATCTAGAGTGATGGTAGCAAACTGTGGATATACCCAAAACCAATGATAGCAGGTAGATAATAGCTTTAGTTAAAAAACACTGTTAATGGATCATTTAATCTTTGTTTGTACCCAACATGAAACTCGTAGTAGACACCAGAGATTAACCAGATAGTAGATAGATAGTACTGATTGCTGCCCCAATATGTACCCACAACCATTTAAAAACTCAAGTTTCAACATTAGTTTGGACCTGACTCGAAGTCTAATAAGTGAACAGGACGATAAAGTAGCATGTCATCATATTAAGCGATGCTTAACGTAAGTAGACAAGGAAGAGCGTGATATGTCTCCAACGTATCTATACTTTATGAAGTATTCATGCCATGTTTACAATAATTTTATATGGTTTTGGTATGATTTGCATGGAACTAACCCGGACTGGCGCTATTTTCAGCAGAACAATAGTGGTGTTGTTTTTTGTGCAGAAATGAAAGTTCTCAAATGAGCTGAAACTTTTTGATATTTTTTTGGAACAAAGAGACCCCGAAGCTTCGTGGGAGGGCCAGAAGAGTCACGAGGAGGGCACAACCCACCGGGGCACACCTGAGCCCTTGCCTGTGCCCCGGTGTATCGTGCTCACCTCAAGGCCCATTTGGACGTGAGACCTGCGCCAAAAATTCCTATAAATAGAGAAACCATCAGAAATAACCCTAGATTAGGATTTCTGCCGCTGCAAGCCTCTGTGGCCACTGAAAAAATTGGAACCCCGTTCCGGCACCCTCCCAGAGGGGGGAATCATCTCTGGTGGCCATCTTCATCATTCTGGCGGCCACCACGATGAGGAGGGAGTAGTCCACCCTCGGGGCTGAGGGTTTGTACCAGTAGCTATGTGTTTAATCTCTCTCTCTCTCTCTCTCTCTCTCTCTCTCTCTCTCTCTCTCATGCGCGCGCGCGATCTTGAGATGGCACAATCTTGATGTATCATGGACTTTGTTAACATAGATGGATCATATGATGTTTCTCCCCTCTCTACTCTTATTGTGATGAATTGAATCTTTACCCTTTGAAGTTTTGTCTTGTCGGATTGAATGTTCAGATCTGAGAACACATGATATATGTCTTGCATATGAATTCCCGTGGTGACAATGGGGTATTATTTTGATTCACTTGATATACATTATGGCACTCAACTTGCGGATTCCCGATGTGATATTGGGGTAGTCTATGCATAGGGGTCGAAGAATGCTTTTATTATCTTTTCTCCGATAGAAACTGTGGGTCCCTTTGTAGTTCTTTGCGTGGATTGAACACTATGATCATGAAGTTGCTTGATGCATATCGTAGAATTAACTCACAGATACTCGTGGTGACATTGGAGTATCTAGGTGACATTAGAGTTGGTTGACATGTGTCATATGGGGTTATTTTAGTATGAACTCTTGGTTAGATTGATCGGAAAAAATATCTTTGTGTTATTTTAGTATGAACTCTATGATAGATTGATCGAAATGAATAGCTTTGAGGTGGTTTCGTACCCTATAAACAATTTCTATCTTCTGTTCTCCGCTATTAGGAACTCGGGAGTGATTCTTTATTTAACTTTGAGGGATAATCATATGATCCAACTATGTTAGCATTGTTGAGAGATTGCACTAGTGAAAGTATGCACCCTAGGCCTCATTTTCCATCATTGCAATACCTTTTGTGCTCTGTTTTACCATTTATCACCTTGCTGTTTTTCTATTATTCGCACTACAAAAACTCTTAGCTACTATCCATACTACACTTTTATCACCATCTCTTCGCTGAACTAGTGCACCTATACAATTTTTCATTGTATTGGGTGTGTTGGGACACTATAGATTTCTTGTATTTGATAGCAGGGTTTCTTGAGAGAGACTATCTTCATTCTATGCCTCCCACGGATTGATAAACCTTAGGTCATCCATTTGAGGGAAAATTGCTATTGTCCCACAAAACTGTGCGCTTGGAGGCCCAACACGTGTCAACAAGAATAAAGTTGCGTAGTAGACATCAAGCTCTTTTCTGGCACCGTTGTCGGGGATGTTAGGTAAGCGGCACTTACACCCCATCAACGAAGCTCTTTTCTGGCGCCATTGCTGGGGAGGTGAGTGCATGAAAGTATATCTTTAGATCTTGCAATTGAATCTTTTAGTTTCTTGTTTTGTCACTAGTTTGGTTTATAAATGAAAACTACATAAAAAATGGAATTGAGGTTGCATCATATTATTGATCATCTTTATAATATCTTTATTGAAAATGATGGATCGGAAAATTGTGCTCAATTGTTAGAAGAAGAAGACAATAAAATGTTTGGCACAAAATATTTGAATGATGAGCATGATTGCAATGTTGTTGGTATGAACTCTTTGAATATCCATGATGCTAACGATATGCAAAGCCATAAGCTTGGGGATGCTATGTTTGATGAAGATGATATTTTAGTCCCCCAATTTTTGATGAGAAAATTTATTATGATAATAGCATGCCTCCTATTTATTATGATTATATTGATGAAAGTAGATTTGGAGAGGTCGTGACTTTATTTAATGATGAATCCACTATTTTGGAGGAGGTTGCAATTGATTATGATAACAAAGTTGCTATCTATGATGATTATGGTGATGACATGTATGCTATAAAGAATAATGATAACCATGAAATTGTCATCATGATTTTAATTTCCACTCTCATGATAGTTATTTTGTTGGGTTTGCTCCCACTACTATTGACGAGAAGAAATTTGCTTATGTGGAGAGTAATAAGTTTTCTATGCTTTTGTGTCATGAAATGAATGGTTTATGCAATATCTATATTGTTGAATTTCTACATGATGCTACTGAAAATTATTATGAGGGAGGAAATTATGCTTGTAGGAATTGTAATAATATCAAGTTTCCTCTCTATGTGTTGAAAAATTTGAAGTTATGCTTGTTTTGCCTTCCTATGCTAGTTGATTCTTGTTCCCATAAGTTATTTGCTCACAAAATCCCTATGCATAGGAAGTGGGTTAGACTTAAATGTGCTAGTCATATGCTTCATGATGCTCTCTTTGTGTTTCAATTCTTATCTTTTATGTGAGCATCATTGAAATCATCATGCCTAGCCAAAAGGCATTAAAGAAAAGCGCTTGTTGGGAGACAACCCAACACTTTTACCTGCTGTTTTTGTGTGTTAACATGATTAGGGTACTCTAGTGGTCATGTTTTATTGCTTTTGTTTCAATAAAGTGCCAAGTAAAGCCTTTGGGATCATGTTGGGGGATAGTTGATTTGATCTTGCTGAAAAACAGAAACTTTTACACTCACAAAAATAATTCTAATTTTTAACATAAGATTGATTTTGAGTTGATTCTTTTTTAAGAAGATTAATATACAAATTGCTCACGTGGTCCTCATTTTTGCATAATTTTTTCTGTAGCATAAGTATGGTTTGAGTACAGATTATTACAGACTGTACTGTTTTGGCAGATTGCTGTTATGTTTGCATTGTTTGCAAATGTTTGCTTGTTTAATGATTCTATTTGAGGATATAAGTATTAAATATGTAGAGGAATTTAGTATGCAATGTTGAATAATTATTTTAGTGATTTGCTACAGTAGAGAATGATAAGGTTTTTGCATTGGTTTATACTAACTTATCTCACGAGTTCTTGTGAGTTTTGTCTGGATGAAGCTTTTGAGATTTAGGAAAACCGTGATATGAGAGGAATTAAGGAGAAACAAAATCTCAAGCTTGTGGATTCCCAAGGCACCCCAAGATAATATTGCAAGAAGTCTCAAGCATCTATGCTTGGGGATGCCCCGGTAGGCATCCCACCTTTCTTCTTCAACAATTATCGGTTAGTATCGGTTGAGCCTAAGTTTTTGCTTCTTCACATGAGTTGTGCTATTCTTGGAATGTAATTTTGTTTTGTTTTTCTTGCTGTTTTAATAAGATACTTTGATTTGAAATTTTTAAATAAAAGAGAGTCCTCAAATAGTTACCCATTTACATAACTATTCGCATGATCTTCACTTATATCTCTTTTGGAGTAGTTTGTCATTTACTCTTGTGCTTCACTTATATACTATGAGTAAATTATTGAACAAATTGAATGTAATGAAGTTAAAATTGTATGTTAATATCATGCCTAGTAGTGGCTTAACATTGGGTTTAGAAAGTGAAAGCTTTTGGAGCTTGACAATCACAGTATTGGTGATACAAGCAATACACGAATAATTAGTATAAGGAAGAGAACTTTCACATGCAAATACACTATCTTGGAAATCTTTTGTGATTGTGAGCCCTCATCAAACTATTATATGACAAAATTGTTGACATTGGACAAGGAAGACAACGTAATGATTTATGTTTGTTCATATTCACATAGAAGTCATATTGTCATAGATCTTTCAACATGTGGTGCTTTCCCCCTATCTTTGCTAGCCAAAAATTCTGCACCAAGTAGAGATACTTGTGCATCCAAAAACCCTTAACCCAAATTATATTTACAAGGGTCCACCATACCTACCTAAGGATTGAGTCAGATCCTTCAAGTAAGTTGTTATCGGTGCAATAAGGCAATAAAAATTTCTTCTAAAAGTGTTAGATCATTTAGTGTAAGAGAAAATTGAGCGTTGTACGAACTTCTGATGGCAAAGAATAAAAGCGATACACTGCATAATAAAGGTTACTATCATAAGGGGCAATATAACGTGACGTTCTTTTGCACTAAGGGGTTGAGCATACAAACAAATAAGCGCATGGCAACCTCTGCTTCCCTCTATGAAGGGCCTATCTTTTACTTTTCAGTATTTACTTTTATGCAAAGAGTCAAAGTTTTCTCTCTATTCCTTTTTATTTTTCTCTTTCGGCAAGCATCATGTGGTGAGGAAAGATCTAGGCACATATATCCAGTTAGATATTGGTAGCATGAGTTATTATTGTTGACATCACCCTTGAGGTGAATACGTTGGGAGGCGAAATTATAAGCCCCTATCTTTCTATGTGTCCAGTTGAAATGTTTTGCTCATGTGTATGCGGTGAGGGTTAGCAATCATAGAAGACTATATGATGGTTGAGTATTTGGAGCTCTTACTTAGAATCTTTTGAATAAGTTGAATTGTAATTGGTTGGTGACTAAGAATATAGGTTGTTGAGTTTCAAGAGAATTCATTGTTTGAACCTTAACATGTGAATTGGTTGCTACTTGGTCATGATAAGTTTTATAAGAAAGAATTGCTGTTATGATGCTAGGAAAAGTGATTGAAATTGTCCTTGATCAAACTTGTGCACTTTGCTAGCATTCACACTTCATAAATTATTTGTTTTATCATTTACCTACTCAAGGACGAGTGGAATTAAGCTTGGGGATGCTGATACATCTCCAACGTATCTATACTTTATGAAGTATTCATGCCCATTTTTACAATAATTTTATATGGTTTTGGTATGATTTGCATGGAACTAACCTGGACTGACGCTATTTTCAGCATAACTACCATGGTGATGTTTTTTGTGCCGAAATGAAAGTTCTCCGAATGAGCTGAAACTTTTTGACTTTTTTTGGAACAAAAGAAACCCCTGAAGCTTCGTGGGAGGGCCAGAAGAGTCACGAGGAGGGCACAACCCACCGGGGCGCGCCTGGGCCCTTGCCCGTGCCCCGGTGTATCGCTCTCATCTCGAGGCCCATATGGACGTGAGACCGATGATACGTGTCCGTCATATCTATAATTTTTTGATTGTTTCATGCCAATATTCTTCAACTTTCATATACTTTTGGCAACTTTTTATACTATTTTTGGGACTAACATATTGATCCAGTGCCCAGTGCCAGTTCCTGTCTATTGCATGTTTTATGTTTTGCAGAAAACCAATATCAAATGGAATCCAAACGGTATAAAACCGGACGGAGAATTATTTTGGAATATTTGGGATTTCCGGAGGAAGAATCAACGCAAAATGGTGTCCGGGGTGGCCACGAGACAGGGGGCGCGCCCCCTACCCCTGGGCGTGCCCTGGGCTCTCGTGGGCCACTCGGAAGGCGGTTAATTCCCTTCTTTTGCCCAAGAAAGCTAATTTTACAAGAAAAATCTGGGCGAAAGATTCACCCCAATTGGAGTTACGGATCTCTAGATATAAAGGAAACGGTGAAGGGGCAGAATCAGAGAACGCAGAAACAGAGAGATAGATCCAATCTCGGAGGGGCTCTCGCCCCTCCCAAGCCATGGGAGCCAAGGACCAGAGGGGAAACCCTTCTCCCATCTAGGGAGGAGGTCAAGGAAGAAGAAGAAGAAGGGGGGCTCTCTCCTCCTTGCTTCCAGTGGCGCCGGAACGCTGCCGGGGGCCATCATCATCACCGCGATCTTCACCAACACCATCATCATCTTCACCAACATCTCCATCACCTTCCCCCATCTATTTTCAGCGGTCCACTCTCCCGCAACCCGCTGTACCCTCTACTTGAACATGGTGCCTTATGCTTCATAATATTATCCAATGATGTGTTGCCATCCTATGATGTCTGAGTAGATTTTCGATGTCCTACCGGTGATTGATGAATTGCTATGATTGGTTTAATTTGCTTGTGCTTATGTTGCTGTCCTATTGTGCCCTCCGTTCGCACAAGCGTGAGGGATTCCCGCTGTAGGGTGTTGCAATACGTTCATGATTCTTTTATGGTGGGTTGCTTGAGTGACAGAAGCATAAACCCGAATAAGGGGATTGTTGTGTATGGGATAAAAGGGGACTTGATACTTTAATGCTATGGTTGGGTTTTACCTTAATGAATCTTTAGTAGTTACGGACGCTTGCTAGAGTTCCAACCATAAGTGCATATGATCCAAGAAGAGAAAGTATGTTAGCTTATGCCTCTTCCACATAAAACATGCTATCGGTCTAGTAACGTAGTCAATTGCTTAGGGACACTTTCACAACTCCTACCACCACTTTTCCACACTCGCTATATTTACTTTATTGCATATTTATCTAAACAACCCCTAGATTTTATTTACGTGCTCTTTATTTTCTTGCAAAGCTATCCAACAACACCTACAAAGTACTTCTAGCTTCTTACTTGTTCTAGGTAGAGCGAGCGTCAAGCATGCATAGAGTTTTATCGGTGGTTGATAGAACTTGAGGGAATATTTATTCTACCTTTAGCTCCTCGCTGGGTTCGACACTCTTACTTATCGAAAACTGTTGCGATCCCCTACAATTGTGCGTTATCAAGACATTTTTCTGGTGCCGTTGCCGGGGAGTCATAGCGTGGGGTGAATATTCTCGTGTGTGCTTGTTTGCTTTATCACTAAGTAATTTTCATTTGCTGTTCTTAGTTGTTTTCTATCTTTAGTTATGGGTAGGAAACGCAAAATACCAAAAAAAATTAGTTGTACCTACTGCTCCAATGGTTGAAGAACCACTCAAAATCTATCACACTACTGAAGCTTTTTACTTGGATCATCTTCGATCCCTATGTGCTCGTGCTGAAACCCCAACTAGCTTAGTTGAGGGCAAATCTTTAGATGAGCATGCTTGTTATGTGCGACACCGTATATCTGAAAAAGGGAAACTATTATGGGATCAAATTCAACGTTTGCAATTCTATGCTTGGACTTTATGTGAATTATATGATGTTACTTGTTGTTCTGAAAACCCTAAGAAACACTTTCCCTACCAATGCTTGTTTAGTGATAATGGAATCGTATCTTCATATGCTAAGGGTGTTTATAATTACTATGATGTTCAAGAAATTGAAGAATTTGTTGCTTTTAAGGGTGCATATGAAATTGCTTGTTTGATTGAAAAGTATGATGCTACTCTCTACAAATCTGAAAAATTTGCCATACTTGATTATTGCTATGATAATTATGATTCTAATGCCTATGTTAAACTATATATTGAGGCCTACCCCGCTGTCCAAGAAGAGAATAATATTTTGCAGGAAGCTATGAAGAAGAAATTGATGAAACTGTGAGCTCATTGGATGAAAACGATGATGAGGAGAGCGAAGAGCAAAAGGAGGAAGAGATGATTAGCTACTCGTGCCCACCTTCTAATGAAAGTAACTCTTCAACTCATACATTGTCTAATTCCTCTTCGTGCTTACCGAACGATGATTGCTATGATGATTGCTATGATCCCTTGAATTTGCTTGAAATATCCCTTTTTGATGATGCTTGCTATGTTTGTGGCCAAGATGCCAATATGAATTATGATTATGGAGATGAACTTGCTATAGTTCCTTATGTTAAACATGAAATTGTTGCTATTGCACCCACGCATGATAGTCCTATTATCTTTTTGAATTCTCCCTACTACACTTTATCGGAGAAGTTTGTGCTTATTAAGGATTATATTGATGGATTGCCTTTTACCGTTGCACATGATGATTTTGATAGATATAATATGCATGTGCTTGCTGCTCCTACTTGCAATTATTATGAGAGAGGAACTCTTTCTCCACCTCTCTATGTTTCCCATACTATGAAATTGCAAGAAACTGTTTATACTATGCATTGGCCTTTACTTGGTGTGCATAAATTGTTCTTTTATGACATGCCGATGCATAGGAAGAGAGTTAGACTTCGTTGTTGCTTGATATATGTTACTTTGTGCTCACTACTAAATTACCAATCATTGTTAATTAAAATTGGCTTTGATATACCTTGGGATCCGGGTGGATTCGTTACTTGAGCACTAAATGCCTAGCTTAATGGCTTTAAAGAAAGCGCTGCCAGGGAGACAACCCGGAAGTTTTAGAGAGTAATTTATTTCTGTTGACTGCTTTTATATAGTTTAAAAACAAAAAAAATAAGGATGGGAACTCATAAACTTTTTTAAAAGGAAAGTGGAAGTGAGAAAGACAAGCATTGTTGAAGTGGGAGCTAGCCTTGAACTTTGTTCATGCTCATAGAAACTTTATGAATCTTGATTATAGAAAATTTTCAACAAAAATAATTATACCCTTGTACAATTCCATTGTATTATAAAAATAATGTGCCAAGGTTTGCCTTTAGGATGTTTACAGTGCTTGTTGGTTTGTACGGTGCAGGACAGAAACTTTGGCTGTAGTGCGCGATTTTACATTTTTAACTCGAACGTCAATTGGTTCTGATTCCTTTTGAACTGTCTTTCTATACAACTTGTTTATTGTTCCTAGTTTTTGTAGAATTTTTGGGGTACCATAAGTATGGTGGATGTTCAGATTGCTTCAGACTGTTCTGTTTTTGACAGATTCTGTTTTTGATGCGTAGTTTGCTTGTTTTGATGAATCTATCAATTTGTATTAGTGGATTAAGCCATGGAAAAGCTATATTACAGTAGACACAATGCAAAAAAAATATGAATTGGTTTGCTACAGTACTTAGAGTAGTGATTTGCTTTATTGTACTAATGGATCTTACCGAGTTTTCTGTTGAAGTTTTGTGTGGATGTAGTGTCTAATCGAGGATGTCTCGATATGAGGAAAAGGAAGAGAGGCAAGAGCTCAAGCTTGGGGATGCCCGAGGCAACCCAAGTAAATATTCAAGGAGACTCAAGCGTCTAAGCTTGGGGATGCCCCAGAAGGCATCCCCTCTTTCTTCAACAAGTATCGGTATGTTTTTGAATTCGTTTCGTTCATGCATTATGTGCAAGTCTTGGAGCGTCTTTTGCATTTAGTTTTCACTTTTCTTTTATGCACCATGCTGGTATGAGATAGTCCTTGGTTGATTTATAGAATGTTCATTGCACTTCACTTATATCTTTTGAGTATGGCTTTATAGAATGCTTCATGTGCTTCATTTATATCATTTAAATTTCGGATTGCCTGTTTATCTTCATATAGAAAACCGCCATTTGTAGAATGCTCTTTTGCTTCACTTATATTTGTTAGAGCGCGGGCATATCTTTTGTAGAAAGAATTAAACTCTCTTGCTTCACTTATATCCTTTTAGAGAGATGATAGGAATTGGTCATTCACATGGTTAGTCATAAAATCCTACATAAACTTGTAGATCGCTGAATATGATATGTTTGATTCCTTGCAATAGTTTTGCGATATAAAGGTGGTGATATTAGAGTTGTGCTAGTTGAGTATTTGTGAAATTGAGAATTACTTGTGTTGAGGTTTGCAAGTCCCATAGAATGCACGTATGGTGAACCGTTATGTAACGAAGTTGGAGCATGAGGTGCTCTTTGATTGCTTTCCTTATGGGTGGCAGTCGGGGACGAGCGATGGTCTTTTCCTACCAATCTATCCCTCTAGGGGCATGCGTAGTAGTACTTTGCTTAGAGGGCTAAGTAGACTTTTGCAATAAGTATATGAGTTCTTTATGACTAATGTGAGTCCATGGATTATACGCACTCTCACCTTTCCGCAATTTGTTAGCCTCTACGGTACCATGCATTGCCCTTTCTCACCTCGAGAGTTAGCGCAAACTTTGCCGGTGCATCCAAACCTCATGATATGATACGCTCTATCACACATAAGCCTCCTTATATCTTCCTCAAAACAACCACCATACCTACCTATCATGGCATTTCCATATCCATTCCGAGATATATTGCCATGCAACTTCCATCATCATCATATACATGACTTGAGCATTCATTTTCATATTGCTTTGCATGATTGTAAGATAGCTAGCATGACGTTTTCATGGCTTGTACGTTTGATGTCATTGCTATGCTAGATCATTGCACATCCCAGTACACCGCCGGAAGCATTCATATAGAGTCATATCTTTGTTCTAGATATTGAGTTGTAAGTAAATAAAAGTGTGATGATCATCATTATTAGAGCATTGCCCCAGTGAGGAAAGGATGAAGGAGACTATGATTCCCCCACAAGTCGGGATGAGACTCCGGACTTTATGAAAAATAAAAGAGGCCAAAGAAGCCCACCAAAAAGAAATAAAAAAATAAAAAAAATGAAAATGAAAATAAATGAAAATAAAAAGAAAAAATGAGAGAAAAAGAGAGAAGGGGCAATGTTACTATCCTTTTACCACACTTGTGCTTCAGAGTAGCACCATGTTATTCATAGAGAGAGCCTCCTATGCTTTCACTTTCATATACTAGTGGGAATTTTCATTATAGATCTTGGCTTGTATATTCCGATGATGGGCTTCCTCAAATGCTCGAGGTCTTCATGAGCAAGCAAGTTGGATGCACACCCACTTAGTTTCCAGTTTGAGCTTTCATACACTTATAGCTCTTAGTGCATCTGTTGCATGGCAATCTCTACTCCTCGCATTGGCACTAATTGATGGGCATATTCATAGCCCGTTGATTAGCCGTGTCGATGTGAGACTTTCTCCCTTTTTGTCTTCTCCACATAAAGCTCCACCATCATATTCTATACCACCATAGTGCTATGTCCATGGCTTGCGCTCATGTATTGCATAAGAGTTGAAAAAGCTGAAGCGCGCTAAAAAGTATGAACCAATAGCTTGGCTCGTCATCGGGGTTGTGCATGATGGGAGTATTTTGTGTGACGAAGATGGAGCATAACCAGACTATATGATTTTGTAGGGATGAGCTTTCTTTGGCTATGTTATTTCGATAAGACATAATTGCTTGGTTGGTATGCTTGAAGTATTATTGTTTTTATGTCAAATGATAGACTATTGCTTTGAATCACTCGTGTCTTAATATTCATGCCATGATTAGACATTTGATCAAGATTATGCTAGGTAGCATTCCACATCAAAAATTATCTTTTTTATCATTTACCTACTCGAGGACGAGCAGCAATTAAGCTTGGGGATGCTGATACGTCTCCGTCATATCTATAATTTTTTATTGTTTCATGCAAATATTCTTCAACTTTCATATACTTTTGGCAACTTTTTATACTATTTTTGGGACTAACATATTGATCCAGTGCCTAGTGCCAGTTCCTGTCTGTTGCTTGTTTTATGTTTCGCAGAAAACCAATATCAAACGGAATCCAAACAGGATAAAAACGGACGGAGAATTATTTCGGAATATTTGGGATTTTCCGGAGAAAGAATCAATGCGAAACGATGTCCGGGGTGGCCACGAGACAGGGGGCACGCCACCTACCCCTGGGCGCGCCCTGGGCTCTCGTGGGCCACCCATAAGGCGGTTGATGCCCTTCTTTTGCCGCAAGAAAGCTAATTTTATAAGAAAAATCTGGGCCAAAGATTCACCCCAATCGGAGTTACGGATCTCCAGATATAAAGGAAACGGTGAAGGGGCAGAATTAGAGAACGCAGAAACAGAGAGATAGATCCAATCTCAGAGGGGCTCTCGCCCCTCCCAAGCCATGGGAGGCAAGGACCAGAGGGGAAACCCTTCTCCCATCTAGGGAGGAGCTCAAGGAAGAAGAAGAAGAAGAAGGGGGGCTCTCTCCCCCTTGCTTCCGGTGGCGCCGGAATGCTGCCGGGGGCCATCATCATCACCGCGATCTTCACCAACACCATCATCATCTTCACCAACATCAACATCACCTTCCCCCATCTATATTCAGCGGTCCACTCTCCCGCAACCCGATGTACCCTCTACTTGAACATGGTGCCTTATGCTTCATATTATTAGCCAATGATGTGTTGCCATCCTATGATGTCTGAGTAGATTTTCGTTGTCCTGCCGGTGATTGATGAATTGCTATGATTGGTTTAATTTGCTTTTTCTTATGTTTCTGTCCTATTGTGCCCTCCGTGTCACGCAAGCGTGAGGGATTCCCTCTGTAGGGTGTTGCAATACGTTCATGATTCTTTTATGGTGGGTTGCTTGAGTGACATAAGCATAAACCCGAGTAAGGGGATTGTTGCGTATGGGATAAAAGGGGACTTGATACTTTAATGCTATGGTTGGGTTTTACCTTAATGAATCTTTAGTAGTTGCAGACGCTTGCTAGAGTTCCAATCATAAGTGCATATGATCCAAGAAGATAAAGTATGTTAGCTTATGCCTCTCACACATAAAACTTTCCATCGGTCTAGTAACGTAGTCAAATGCTTAGGGACACTTTCACAACTCCTACCACCACTTTTCCACACTCGCTATATTTACTTTATTGCATCTTTATCTAAACAGCCCCTAGCTTTTATTTACGTGCTCTTTATTTTCTTGCAAATCTATCCAACAACACCTACAAAGTACTTCTAGCTTCTTACTTGTTCTAGGTAAAGTGAACGTCAAGCGTGCGTAGAGTTGTATCGGTGGTCGATAGAACTTGAGGGAATATTTATTCTACCTTTAGCTCCTCGTTGGGTTCGACACTCTTACTTATCGAAAACTGTTGCGATCCCCTACACTTGTGGGTTATCAACCGACGCCAAAAATTCCTATAAATAGAGAAACCATCAGAAATAACCCTAGATCGGGAGTTCTACCACCGCAAGCCTCTGTAGCCACCGAAAACCAATTGGGACCCATTCTGGCACCCTGCTGAAGGGGGGAATCATCTCAGGTGGCCATCTTCATCATCCTGGCGGCTACCACGATGAGGAGGGAGTAGTCCACCCTCGGGGCTGAGGGTTTGTACCAGTAGCTATGTGTTTAATCTCTCTCTCTATCTCTCTCTCTCTCTCTCTCTCTCAGGCGCGGGGTCGTGAGATGGCACGATCTTGATGTATCATGGGCTTTGTTAGCATAGATGGATCATATGATGTTTCTCCCCTCTCGACTCTTGTATGAATTGAATCTTTACCCTTTGAAGTTTTGTCTTGTCAGATTGAATGTTCAGATCTGAGAACACATGATATATGTCTTGCATATGAATTCCCGTGGTTGACAATGGGGTATTATTTTGATTCACTTGATATATGTTATGGCAGTCAACTTGCGGATTCCCGAGGTGATATTGGGGTAGTCTATGCATAGGGGTTGATGCATGTTTTTATTATCTTTTCTCCGATAGAAACTTTGGGTCCCCTTGTAGTTCTTTGCATGGATTGAACATTATGATCATGAAGTTGTTTGATGCATATTGTAGAATTAACTCACGGATACTCGTGGTGACATTGGAGTATCTAGGTGACATTAGAGTTGGTTGATGTGTGTCATATGGTGTTATTTTAGTACGAACTCTTGGTTATATTGATCGGAAAGAATAGCCTTGTGTTATTTTAGTACGAACTCTAGGATAGATTGACCGGAAAGAATAGCTTTGAGGTTCTTTCGTACCCTACAAACAATTTCTATCTTTTGTTCTCCGCTATTAGGAACTCGGGAGTGATTCTTTATTTCACTTTGAGGAATAATCATATGATCCAACTATGTTAGCATTGTTGAGAGATTGCACTAGTGAAAGTATGCACCCTAGGCCTCATTTTCCATCATTTCACCGTTTTTTATTGTTCGCACTAAAAATACTCTTATTTACTATCCATACTACACTTATCACCATCTCTTTTCCAAACTAGTGCACGTATACAATTTTCCATTGTATTGGGTGTGTTGGATACACAAGAGATTTCTTGTATTTGATTGCAGGGTTTCTTGAGAGAGACTATCTTCATCCTACACGTCCCACAGATTGATAAACCTTAGGTCATCCACTTGAGGGAAATTTGCTACTGTCCTACAAAACTCTGCGCTTGGAGGCCCAACACGTGTCTACAAGAATAAAGTTGCATAGTAGACATCAGAGTGCGACCTCTCTTGCAGACCCGTGTAGTCCTCAAGGTCGTCTACCCAGTTGATGATGGTAATGAAGTTTTCGTGGCTGCCGGCGGTGGGGAAGAAGATCTGAGGCGGCGAAAGACAGTCTGGAGAGCGGATCCCTGTTGTGGTGAACCCTTCCGTTGTTGGAGCAGCTGAACTGGGGTGGAACACAACACATTAGGAGCGGAACAAACCACACAAGGTTTTCTTTGACACATATCTATAACAGAAGTAACTGTGTAAGGGCTTGTTAGAATTCGAGGATTCTAACAATGTAGGGATAGGAAATACACATGAATAGGATAGGAATGCACGTGCAAAACAGAGAATTTGAAAACACATGATTTCTGCCAATTTTGGTGTTTGGTTCACAAGAATTGGAAGATCACAGATGCAAAGAAGCATGGGGAGGTTAAGTCAAATCACAAGAATATGTACAGTTATAATGCTATTATGATACTATCTCTTCGTCTTGTGATTCATGAATAGGAATTTGAAAAAGAGGACAAGTGGATATTAAAATTCTTGTGGATTTTCTTTCAAGGAGACACCAAAGGAACAAATCCTACAGTTATCCTTTGCTCCATTCCTTTGAACCAAATGCATGAATAGTAATACCATAGGAAACGTTCCAATTCCTATGTTTTTCCTTAACTTTTCCTTTCAAGCACTGGCGATTCTAGTAGGCAGGCTTGAGCAGGGAAAAGCATACACTCAAAAAATGTTTTTGTGCTACTTCTACTACTTTGGACCCAGGCCACTGCCCTATTAGCTCAACTCCCAGGCCCATCTACAAATGCACAGCTCAAACATGCAGAGATAAATAATGATGGCGTTCAAGAGAGTCCATCACAGATAGCTAAGTTGCCTGGTACCTCACTGCTTGTCATATAGTAGGAGAAACTAATCGTATTTCACGTTACTACGTGTGCTCAGTGGATAATATATATAACATGTAGAGTAAAAAAGAGATGCAACAAGTGTACAACCTCTTTGGCGAAGCCATGTTGATCTCAGCATAATTGGGTAGGTCGGTGAGGATGCTCTGGCTGATTTGGCTATAGGTGGAGGGGAAGAAGATCTTAGGCATCTAGAGATGGAGCCCAAGGTACTGCTCTGCTGTGATGGAGGGTTTCGTCGTTGGAGCAGCTCTGGTGAGTTGTACAACGGCGAGGCTGAAGCAGGACAAGAGAGACAATGTTAAACTGAGTGGAATGCTAATAGCATCTCCAATAGATGACGTAAAATACATAACCACAAAGTGCTAGATGTAAAATGCATCAGCCGCTCATCTTTGAACTTAACTGTCGAAACTGAATTTAACTGTCGAAACTGAATTTTGCTGTCGAAACTGAATTTTACTGTCGAAACTAAATGCATTAGTAGCAGAAAAGCAGTAGCAGCAGCAGCGCCTGGAGCAGCAGCGCGTGCGAGAAGCCAAGGCAGTTGGTCGTGTAGCAGCATCTCGGGTAGCAGCTACAGGGGCTCGAGCGAGAGCAGTATCCGCTGCTCGTGCAGCAGCAGCGCACGCAGGAGTAGAGCAGCAGACAGAGTCGACTGACTTTTTCATCTCTGGTTAGTCGATTTTCCAGCCATTGGATACGAAATCAAGGGCATGCAGTTCATCTTCAACCTCCACCCCCTGAGCCGCCAGCCACCACCAGCCAAACCGTCGGCCGCCGGCGCTTCCGCATCGCCTCGCCGCCCCAAAACCACTCCCCACTGTTGGTCCGCCACCGCCCCGGCCGTCCCTCTTGCCCCCCCCCCCCATGCCAAGTTTTTTTCTCCGGCGATCCCCACGCCACCGCCCCACCACCGCCCCACCCTGAACCCTAAGATAGATAGTGGGGTACCTCTCCGGTGAGCCCCCCTCCCCGCTGTGGCTAGTTCTTCCTTAACTCCGGCGAGCCCCCCTTCTTGAAAATTGACTGACCCAAAAGTTAATTTAGTCGACTGAAGTGTAGCTAAATCAGAGCAGCAGCGAAAGAAAGAGCAAGAGCGATAGCAGTAGCATGAGCAAGAGCAAGAGTAGACCAGGCAGGGGACCGAGAGCAAGAGCAGAGCAGTTGTGACGCCCCCGATTCAATCGTACACTAATCATGCACGCAAATGTGTACGATCAAGATCAGGGACTCACGGGAAGATATCACAACACAACTCTAAAATATAATTAAGTCATACAAGCATCATAATACAAGCCAGGGGCCTCGAGGGCTCGAATACAAGTGCTCGATCATAGACGAGTCAGCGGAAGCAACAATATCTGAGTACAGACATAAGTTAAACAAGTTTGCCTTAAGAAGGCTAGCACAAACTGGGATACGGATCGAAAGAGGCGCAGGCCTCCTGCCTGGGATCCTCCTAACTACTCCTGGTTGTTGTCAGCGGGCTGCACGTAGTAGTAGGCACCTCCAGAGTAGTAGTCGTCGTAGACGAAGGTGGCGTCTGGATCCTGGGCTCCAACGTATGGTTGCAGCATCCGAGAAGAAGAGGAAAACGAGGGAAAGAGGGAGCAAAGCAACCGTGAGTACTCATCCAAAGTACTCGCAAGCAAGGAGCTACACTACATATGCATGGGTACATGTGTAAGGAGGCCATATCAGTGGACTGAACTGCAGAATGCCAGAATAAGAGGGGGATAGCTATTCCTATTGAAGACTACGCTTCTGGCAGCCTCCGTCTTGCAGCATGTAGAAGAGAGTAGATTGAAGTCCTCCAAGTAGCATCTCCAATTAGCATCTCCAGTAGCATCGCATAGCATAATCCTACCCGGCGATCCTCTCCTCGTCGCCCTGTGGAAAAGCGATCACCGGGATCTCTGTGGAACTTGGAAGGGTGTGTTTTATTAGGTATCCGGTTCTAGTTGTCATAAGGTCAAGGTACAACTCCAAGTCGTCCTGTTACCGAAGATCACGGCTATTCGAATAGATTAACTTCCCTGCAGGGGTGCACCAACTTACCCAACACGCTCGATCCCATTTGGCCGGACACACTTTCCTGGGTCATGCCCGGCCTCGGAAGATCAACACGTCGCAGCCCCACCTAGACACAACAGAGAGGTCAGCAAGCCGGTCTAAACCTAAGCGCACAGGGGTCTGGGCCCATCGCCCTTAGCACACCTGCATGTTGCGTGGGCGGCCGGAAGCAGAACTAGCCCCCTTAATACAAGAGCAGGCTTACGTTCCAATCCGGCGCGCGCCGCTCCGTCGCTAACGTCTGAAGTGCTTCGGCTGATACCACGACGCCGGGATACCCATAACTACTCCCACGTAGATGGTTAGTGTGTATAGGCTCGTAGCCAACTCAGATCAAATACCAAGATCTCGTTAAGCGTGTTAAATATCCGCGAACGCCGAACAGGGCCAGGCCCACCTCTCTCCTAGGCGGTCTCAACCTAGCCTGTCGCTTCGCCACAAAGATCCACACAGAGGGCCGTCGGGACAAAGGTCCTTTCAGCCCCCAATCCGTGAATCACTCGCGGGTACTCTTCGAGCTGACCCGACTTTAGTCACCATCTGTATAGTATGTATGTATGTATCATATATACCCGTGATCACCTCCCGAGTGATCACGGCCCAAAAGTATAGCAAGGCAGACTGACAAGAATGTAGGGCTAATGGTGATAAACTAGCATCCTATACTAAGCATTTAGGATTGCTGGTAAGGTATCAATGACTGTAGCAACAATGACAGGCTATGCATCAGAATAGGATTAACGGAAAGTAGTAACATGCTACACTACTCTAATGCAAGCAGTATAGAGGAGAATAGGCGATATCTGGTGATCAAGGGGGGGGGGGCTTGCCTGGTTGCTCTGGCAAGAGAGAGGGGGTCGTCGGTGATGTAGTCGACCACAGGGGCATCAGCATCGTCACGGGGTCTACCGGAGAGAAGAGGGGGGGGGGAGAAAGAGTAAATACATAGCAAGCAAGTGCATAACAGGACAACAAGCAGAGCTAGACGTGTTCTAACGCGGTAGTAGGTGATATCGACGAAGGGGGAAAGCATCCGGGAAAGTATTCTCGGTGTTCCGTGTTTTCGGACAGATGATCCGAAGGGGGAAGGTTGCGTGTTTGATATGTTAGGAGTGTGTGGTGGACAAATGGGCTGCGTAACCAGGTTCGTCTCGTTGTTCTGAGCAACTTTCATGTTGAAAATAATTTAATCCGAGTTACGGATTAAAAGTTATGATTTTTTAAAGATTTTATTAATTTCTGGAATTTAATTAATTATTTAAATTAATTCGAAAATGGAATAATGACATCAGCATGATGTCATGCTGACGTCAGCAGTCAACAGAGTTGACAGGGCCAAACTGATGTGTGGGTCCCGCATGTCATTGACTGTTTAATTAACAAGTTTAGTTAAACAGAGTTAATTAGGTTAGTTAGTTAACTAGGTTAATTAAACATAATTAATTAAGTTAATTATTTATTTATTTATTCAATATATATTTTTTTAATTCTTTTTTTTATTAATAAAAACGTTCTGGGGCCATGGGGCCCCCGTGTCAGTGGCCTAGGGGGCCTTTCGGGCGCTGGGCACTAACGGGGCGGGTCGGGTGTTGCGGCGCGACTGGGCGTTCGCCCAGATCGCCGTGGCGAGGAGGGCCCGGGCACCGGCGAACAGGCACAAGGCGACGGCCGTCGGAGCAACGGGGTTGGGGGCGCGCTCGGCGGCGCGTCACACCGGCCGGCCACGGCAGCTGGGCGAGGCGAGCGCAGGGAGTCGGCGAGGGAGAGCGGGGCGGGATGCGCTTGGAGCGTGCATGGGAACGACGAGGCCGGAGCGAGCGGCACGGCCAGGGCGCGTGCAGCAAGTGCGGCCGGCGGTGAACGGCGGTGGTTGGGCGGCGTTGCGAGGCTGCGGCAGGAAGGGCCAGCAGCCAGCAACGGTTGACTGCAAGCGACGACCTTGGGCAGGAACGGGAAGACGCCGGCGAGCTAGGGCGAGGCCATGGCGGGGGTAGCGGCGACAGGGAGGAACGGGGCGGCGCGGTGTCGTTCTGTACAGGGAGAGGAAGAGGCGAGGCGGAGGCCGGGGGCCTCACCGACGTTGCAGGGGTACGGGGCGGCGAGGCTCGGTGAAGCTACGCGGGGAGGAGATGATGACGGGGCGGCGACGAGGTGGCGGAGACGACGGACGGCGGCGTCAGATCGACGACGAGGCGGCACCGGGTCGAGGCCGCGGCTTCCGGCGGTTGGTGACGAAGCTCCGCGGCGTCGGGGGCATTCGCGCAGAGGCGGGAGGGCGTCCCAGCGAGGGGGGGGGGACTTGCGTAGTGGCCGCGGGAATCGGTGGCGGCGTCGGGCCGATGGGATCGGGGTTTGCCCCGATCCAGATCGGGCAGAGGAGGGAGAGAGAGGAGTGCGAGGGGAAGGTGGGGGATCGGGAGGAGAGTGGGGCGGTTAGGGTTTCGGTCGGGTGGACCGGGGCGGTAAGTAGGCCGGGGCGCGGGGTGGGCTGGCCTGGTCGCTAGGCCAACTGGGCCGTGGCCCGGCAGTGGGGTTCCTTCTCCTTTTAATTTTCTTGTTTGTTGTTTTTATTTTTTTTCTTTTATTTCTTCTTTTCGGTTTTCTTAATTCTTTAATTTATTTCAATTTTATAGAATGTGAGAATAACACCTAAATGTAGTATGTTAAATATACCACTGCCACAATAATTTGGATAGCTAAATAAAATAGTTTAATATTTTACAAAATACAAAAGGCATTTAGTTAATTTATTTTGCTGATGTTTTATTAATTTTTGAGTAGTTACACATTTTATACAAGTGTGGTCTCTTCACCATTATTACTTAGGATTTATTTGTCCCATTTTGAACATTTTAGTTTGAATGTTTGAAAACTTTTATCCTTTGCCCTGATTTTAAATTTTGAATTCGAAACGGTTTCGAACTAACGCGAGATTAACAATAGTAACAGTGGTGACAAGGCATCATTAATAGAGGGTTACTGTAGCTTGATTATCCGGGCGTCACAACAGCAGTGCGAGCGAGAGCCATAGCAGCAACAGGTCCTATTGATGTGGACGTTGCCGCCGAGGGAGCGACGCCATGGAGGAAGTGGACGGCGCCGCCGCCGTAGATGGAGCCATGCCATTTCGGCTCGGAACGGAGCGCCGGCAGCATCGTGAGATCAAATCAAGAAGAAAATGCAGCAATTAGTGTAGAACCTCTTTGGTGGTGCCGATTAGGCCCCAAATTTATCCGAGGAAACGGCGATGATGCTGCTCTTCCGGTGGTGCGGGTGAAGACGGTGGTGTCGGAATGGAGGTGGCGCGAAAGACAAGGGGAATGTCGGGGCAACTCCTTGGACGTGGAGGACGGGATGGCTGAACCGGCAGGACGATGAGATCGATGACGGATCCTCATCCGGTGCGGTGCATGAGGGACATCGAGGTGTTGCTGTGGACGATGTCGTCGGGGAAGAGGCTCCGGCTGGGTGGCGGATGGAGGAGGGTGTGGGGCTTCGCGGGTTTTCGTGGCCTCGGTGTATGAATGGGTCAGCGGATGTGATGAGAGGGGAAACCATGGCTTAGGGACGCGCTTGTCCGAAATTTGGGGTAAGTTACAAAAGTACCCCCACCTATTTGAGCTTGGCGGTTCTTTCGGTTCAGGGGTATCACGGGCATTTCGTGTGTGAGGATTTCGCAGGAGGTGGGAGTTTTCACGCGCGTTGTAATCTCGAGATAGAAAGGCGCGGGTTGATATGGAGGGAGTTTTCGGAGCACAACGAGACAAAGATATATATTAAATATTTCGGGGAAACATGGCGTGGGTTGAAGAGGCGGGAGTTTCACAGCACGATAGACATAGATGCTAGCTTGAAATTTCGGCATAACAAGGCGCGGCTTGAAATTTCGGGAGAACAAGCTTAACGTGTACAAAAAAAAGACAATTCGCACCTCATCACTAGAGAGAGCCATGTACCGTTTTACTATATTACTAGAAATGCATTCAAATACAACAACAACAAAACTAAAAAAATCGGGACAACAAACATAACGTGTACAATACCAAATCAATTTGCACTTCCCTCAACAATAAAAAAACAGTTCATGTTGTCTAGCATATGGACTAAAATTGAGTACATTTTCCCTGTTTGAATGAGATTGTACTCGAGTTAGTTATACAACCATCTAAATATTATCTTCACAACACATGACATGAATACATGAGTAGTAAATTCCTATATAAATACGAAGTACATGTACATATGGTCTCAAATTCAAATATATATATATATATATATATATATATATATCCATTTTATGTTGAATTGAAATCTTAGTACATGTACTATAGCTAGATGTTTGGAATCTAAACCATGTATGATACTACGTACAATGTGTTTAACACGCACAACACACACAAACACCATTTAGACTAGTAAGGTACACGTCGGGCGAACATCGAACCAAAGCTTTTCAACCCGAAAGGCATTCGTACAAAACAGTATGTACCACATGGGGTGATGAACGCGGTCTTTTCTTCATCTTCCTTCATCATGAAGATTTGGTGGTATCCTGAGTAGGTGTCGAGGAATGACAGCAGGTCACACCCGGCAGTAGAGTCCACTATCTGGTCAATGCATGGTAAAGGGAAAGGATCCTTTGGACATGCTTTATTGATATCTGTGTAGTCAATACACGGCCTCCATTTCCCATTTTCCTTACACACTACCACTGGATTGACCAACCATGTTGGGTCGAGCACTCCTCTGACCAATCCTGTCGCTTCCAACTTCCTAATCTCCTCGATGATGAACTCTTGTCACTCTAAATCTTGCTTCCTGACCATTTGCTTGATGGGCCGCGCATGGGGACATATAGCAAGGTGGTGCTCAATCACCTCCGTGGGAACGCCAGGGATGTCAGATGCTTGCCTTGCAAACACATCAACATTCGCCCGCAGGAAGGCAACGAACGTGCTTTCCTATTTGCTGTCAAGGGTGGAGCTTATGGTAAAAACTCCACCCGTGCCATCCTCCTTGATGGGTACCTTCTTGGTTTCTGGTGGGGCCAACTTGGATCTCTTGCTCTTGCCGGTGGACCTCTCTGGCACGTCCTCAGTGAGAACGCAACACTCCGAAGAGGCACGTTTGCCGGAGTGGGTGCAGGAGTCCTTGCCGGGGCTAGGAGCCTTTCCGGTCTTCTTCCCAGTGGAGCAAGTGTTTTGGTGTCGGATGCTACAACTACCTCTCGGTAGAGTTGATCGGCACACGTGAGCGCATCCCTCTTGTAGCAGCTAACAGTGATGATGCTCATTGGGCCGGGCATCTTTAGCTTGTTGTACGCGTAGTGTGACGTCGCCATGAACTTGGCCAGTGCTGGACGGCCAAGGATCCCGTTATACGGCAACAGGATCTTGGCGACATAAAAAACGATCTTCTTTGTCCTACAGTTCAAGTCTCCACCAAATGTGACAGGTAGCGTGACCTTTCTTTAGGCTAGCTTCTCCCTGGATTGATCCCTTGGAACGTACCTGTTTCTTCGAGATCTTTGTCAGGGATCTGCAACCTCTTGATCATGTTGGGCAAGATAAAGTTCAGACCGGCCCCACCGTCAACTAGCATTTTCGTCACCTTGAGGTTGCATATTGTTGGTGAGACCAACAATGGCAAACACCGAACCACGGTTGTGCGATCAGGGTGATCCTCGGCATCGAAAATGATAGGCGTGTTGGACCTTTTCAGTGGCTTCTGGGCGTCTACCATTGGTTCTGTCGCATTAATCTCACGCGCCCATTGTTTAAGTTGGCGGTGGGAAGAATGCAACGAGGCACCTCCGTCAACACACATGACCTCTGTCGCCTTCTGAAACTCGTGCTCGGTGGAATCGTCATCATCGTCACAATCATCATCTCTTTCTTCCTTGTCGCGGCCTCAAGCGGGCCTCTCTTGTTACTTATCCTTGTCGTGGCGACCTGCTTGGCTGTCGTGCTTCTTGCCGGATCCATCAGCGCCATCTTGGCCCTTCTCTTTGTCCCTTCTCTCGTACTCAGCCCTCTGCTTCTCCATTAACTGCTCAACTTGACGGCAGTTTTGGAGGTCGTGGCCGTTGGTACGGTGAATCATGCAATATTGCTTGTCGGAGCCCTCTGGCTTGCCGGTAGCCGCCAACTCGACAGGCGTCGCACCTGGCAATCTCTTGCCGGGGTCGTCAACCTTGGCCTTCTTAGCGGTGCTGGGGTCACAGGATTCATCGACGACAAGCACGGTCTTGCCCTTACGCTTCCTGTTGTGTCATCGGCCCTTCTTTGCCAGGGCCACGATGTCTTCATCTTCAGAGTCACTTCCCGCATCGGCATCTTCGCCGGGGTACTTCCTTCCTTCCTCAGCTCGGGCACACCTGTCGGCCAGAACATATAGTTCAGCAACATCTGCAACCTTGTTCATCGCCAGCTCTTGACGCATCTTACGATTGCGCATGTTTTGATGGAACGCGCTAATGGCAGCGGCAGGATGAACATCTGGGATGTCGTATTGTACCCGGTTGAATCTCTGTATGTATTTGCGCAAACATTCGCCATCCTTCTGAGGGATGACGTGCAAATTACTTGCCTGGCCAGGAGCTACGTGGCCTCCAGTAATGGCGTCAACAAACTCGTGGCACAGATCTGACCAAGAGGAGATGGAATCTACTAGTAGGTGCATCAGCCATGACCTGACGTTGGGCTTGAGCACCAACGGGAAATAGTTGGCGAGCACCTTGCAGTGCTGAGCCCCGATAGCTTGCATCGCGATGGTGTAAATGCTCAGGAACTCGGACAAATGAGTCTTGCCATCGTACTTCTCCGGGACCTCTGGTTTGAACTTGCGGTTTGTGGGCCACTCGAACTGCCGCAACTCATGGGTGAACACTGGATAGGTTATTGCGTAAGGCAAGTCGTCAGCATCCCCCGGCACGGGCCTGTAGGTGGTGGGCCCTGCACGCCTATCGGATTGGTGGCGTGCTTCCCGTCATCGCTTAATGGTGGTCCGGGCGTCCTCCTTGAGTTGTTCCTGAAGAACTTGATGTTGGTCGCGACGTGTTCGTGGGTCGGACAACGCCGTGGACACATTATCACAGGCGTCAACCCAACAAGCTAGCGACCGCCGTTGCCGCAGTGGAGGGGAGTGCACCGTGGTTGTAGCGCCTCCAGCCCTTCCACTGTCAACGCGTGCCGGCTCAGTGGTCTGGCACGAGGGACTTGCCTCCCGCTGGCCATCCCTATTGGCATGGCCAATAAGGCTCTGGATAGCAGCTCTCCACTCTTCTTGCCTCTCCGCAGCAGGAGGGAAGTCGAGGAGTAGCTGCGCCCGTGCCAATGCTTCTTCTCGCATCGGTGGCAGCGACAAGCGCGAGGAACGGGAGGAGCTCGGACTTCAAACTATGTTAGACGGAGTTCCATCACGATTCCGTGGCCGCGCGCCCTTTTTACCAGTATCTTGACGTCCATGTCGACCCTGTGCATCTTGAGAATGGCGCTGAGGGCTCTTGCCGCAACGATGCCCGGGGTCACCAACGTCGCGGCGCTGCTCATCGCGCGCGACCTGGGAGGACCGCGGTGTGTGCGTCGGCGAGGTTGTCTTCCTACCCTTGGAGGTCCCCGTGCCGCCCGTAGGCAGCACGGCTCCATCCTTGGGTGCGGCGGTGGGCGAATCATCGTCACCGCCGCGGATGATGCCACTTGCCTGTCTTCTAGTACCAGGGTGGCGTGTATGCCCTTGGTCTCATCCGCCACTGGCGTCCACCACGTCGCTCGTCCGCGCTGGCACATGCGGATCGGCTCCATATGAACCGACCGCCGCGATCGTCTTCTTTTTCGGAGCCATGGTGATGAAGAAACTGCTGCACTAACTACAAGACCAGATTTTCACAGCTTCGTCCCCCTACCTGTCGCGCCAAAGATTTCGGGGAAACGACACCTATGGGTCCACGACGATCCCTTCTACAGTTGGTAGGGCGAGGAGCTGCGCAAAGAGCGGGTCTAGTGATCAGTGCGAGGGGTTTTTACCCAGGTTCAGGCCGCAATGGTGCATAAAAACCTAGTCCTACTTGACTATATATTTAGTGTTCTTGAGCTCTTGAACTAGGTATGGTGCATGCCCAGTCCAAAAAGTCTGAATCCTTCCTTAGTACGCCTCTGGCCTCCTTTTATATGTCAAAGGGGTCGCCACAGTGGCACACAGGAGGCGGAAAGTATGTATAGTGTACAAGTTTATCTCTGACATCATAGGATAAACACATTTAATGCACTGCCTATGTGCCCCTTTGATTTATCGGGGACGGTAACCGAGCCCGTCCCGTCTGTTGCCGCCTCTTCCTGCCTTGACACGCGTCCAGGCTGACGAGGCATGCAGTGCCATGCTGGCTGGCTGGCTGTTGTGCTGGCGCGGTGGTAGAGCCTCCACAAAGATCTGCATGCCACCACGCATGCATCTACCTAGTTGGCGAGCTGGTCGTTGCGCTGGAACGGTCGTGAGGTGGCTAAAAAGCCTTATCGGGCATGGGCCTGGTTGTGGCCTCGCAATCATCCCCGGCAAGAGTCTAGTCCGGGGCCTCGCAGTTGTCCCCGGCAAGGGCCTTGCCGGGGGGCTTCGTCTTCTGGTCCCACGTGGACCCGCAGACCGTTAGTCTTCACAAAGATCTGCATGCTACTATGCATGCGTCCCCAAGTCTTGGCCTTGACGCTGTCAATGGTACCAAAGCTCTCAGGCTCAAGGGTGATGGGCTTGCTAGTACTTCGCAGGCTGCCTCAGCAAGGGTCTTGCCGGGGCTATGCAAGCTACCCCGGCAAGGGTGTTGCCGGGGGAGGTCTAGCTTGTCTTCTGCTCTTTGTTCATTTGCTTGGGTGCTTGTCTTGGTAGTCTTGTATCTCGCCTTCTTCTGCCCTGCCAAGACTTGCCATGGGCGTGGCTACGACTGCCCATGCACAAGTAAGGGGTACAGAAGAGCCCATACTTTTGTACATCGACAATGTGGTCAAAGAACGACTTCCATCGGAAGAGTACTGTACGTGGAGAGGCTGATAGCTGGGTCCACGGCTGCAGCAAGGAAGTGCCTCCTTATTACTCGCAAAATAATGATTCCTCCACCTGACAGCATGGACCCACCAGACGAGCCACCATATTTTGTGAAAAAAACATTTCCCCCTGACTGTTGTGACCCACCAGCTACATCTTCGCATGCAAGGAAGTGCTTGATAGTCGGGTCCAACCTGTTCGAAGCGTAGGTAGTGTTGTCATTCTTGTCGCGAATGTGTACATACATACTGTCGATCGGTGTGTCTGCAGGCTGTGGCGATGAACCGTGGCCAAGTAAGGAAGGTCACGGGTCGTAGTAGAGGCGCGCACGTATCGTAGTAGAGGCGCACACGTAGCATGTACACGTATGTACAGCCAGGGTGCAAGAAAGTAAATACGGCCACATACGTACATACGGGCGGGGTCTCGAATGCCTACTCACGCATACGTACGGACAGGGCTCGTGTACATGGAGAGGCAGCGACGACGTCCTGTTCATGGGTAGCCAACCGGCTGGGTCGGAACGGAGAAACTGCGTCGTCGGGTTCATCGGGAGCCAACCGGCTTGGACAGAACGGCCAAAACGAGGTCTGTCATGCCGCAGAACGGATGAAACAGGCCTTCTGGGACCGCGTACGGTCGAAACGGTCATGTTTATTGAAAAGGGTCTGGCGTACCGCAAAACGGAGGAAACGGACTTGTGTCCTACCGTGTACGCTCGAAACGGGGTCATGTTGATTGGGAGGGGTGTGGCATACCGCAAAACAGAGGAAACAAATTTGTGTTGGAGCGCCTATGGTCGAAACGGGCTACTGTTCATCGGGAGGGTGTGGCATACCGCAAAACGGGACTCCACGGGCTACTGTTCATCTCCACCATCGACCTCCTCCAGCCTCCACAGGATACTGTTCATCCATCGTCGACCTCCTCCAGCCTCCACCCGCTACTGTTCATCCACGGTCTCCTGTTCATCCAGCCTGCACCGCTCCTCCACCGGCTACTGTTCAACCAGCCCTCTCCACGGGGTCCTGTTCAACAACCCCTCCACAGGCTACTGTTCATCCAGCCCTCCACCGGCTACTGTTCAACAAGCCCTTCAAGTGGTCTCGTTCATCCAGCCCTCCATGAGGTCCTGTTCATCCACCCCAACTGGCTCGATTGGGGTCCTGTTCATCCAGCAGCAACGGGCTCTACTACCATGGGGTCCTATTCATCCAACCCCCCACCGGGAACTGTTCATCCAAACCCCCCAACAATGCTCATTGTTCATACATGGAAGGAGGCAACAGGTTTAGTTAGCAGCAGTAGTGAAGGAATCGCTCGATCGGGTTCAGTTAACAGCCAGATCGATCGATCGCTTAGGTTCAGTAATGCATAGCCTGCAGTGCAATCGCTCGGGTTCAGTAGGCGAACGCCTCACTCGGGTTCAGTTAGAGCTCAACGCCTCGCACCCCGTACGTGTATGAGAGAAATGCGCATTGCTCGGCCCCCAATCACCCACCGTAACTGGGAACTCCCCGATATTTTCCTCGCCCTCGCTTCTACCACAATTTTTCCCGTCATGGATGGCCTAAAGAATGTCATGCAGCTGCATCTCCGGCCCGCCCAGGATGAAAATCTCATTTTCTGTCATATTTTTTTTTCATAAAATTAGGAGCCCACCACATCTATGATGATACTGGGTTTTGTCACTATTATCGTCATAGAAGTGTCATAAGCACGACAGAAAAAAATTCGTTCGGCCCAAAATGTCACAGATGTGTCTTTTATGTAGTGTTAGTATAGGCGAAGGCTAGCAAATAGGTTGAGAAGCGGCCAGCTAGAGAGCAACAACGGTCATGAACATGCATTATGCATAAGTAACATTGGACACTAGCATGAGTAGGATATACGCCATGAACATAAATATCATAGAGGCTATGTTGGTTTTGATTCTACTACATGAATGAACATGTGCCAAGTCAAGCCACTCGAACATTCAGAGGAGGATACCATATCATCATACTACATCACAATCATTTTAACGCAATGTTGATATCCAAGATAAATTATTATTCACTCCTAGCTACTTATGCATGGCATGAGAAACTACAATATCTAATTGTCATTGCAAACATGTTTAATCATAATGGGTTGAGTCATGGATACTAGGTTAAACATATTTAAAAAAACAGAACAAGTCGAGTTCATACCCGTTTCTCCCTTCCACGACCAGTTCATCGAATATCGTCATTATTGCCTTTCACTTGCACGACCGAACGATATGAAAATAATAATACTGCAAGTGCCATGGACTAAGCTGGAATTTGCAATCATTTTATTTAACAGGAGAAAACAAGGTAATATAGGCTCTTTATTAGATTAACAATTATGCATAAGAGAGCCACTCAACATTTTCATCATGGTCTTCTCCTCGATACGACTCAATAAACAGAAAAGAAATTCAGAGAAACACATTGAAATATTTTTGGAGTTTTTGATTTTCTAGAACAAACAAATAGAAGGAAAAAGCAAAAACGAGAAAAAACGATTTACACGAGAAAGCTCCTAACAAGCAAAAGAAGAACAAGGAAATCTTTTTGGGTTTTCTTTTTAGTACTACAACTAGCTACTCTAGAGAAAAAAATCAAAAAGAAGCAGGAAATATTTTTGGATTTTCTCAAAGTTTTTCAAACACACAAGAAGAAAGCGAGACAATAAATTTAATATGGATAATACAATGAAAAAGTGTGTACACCGACAACTGGAATAAAATGTGTGAACATGAATGTAATGTCAGTGGAAACACATACTCCCCCAAGCTTAGGCTTTTGCCCTAACTTGGTAATCAGTCAGTAGCCTGGAAATAGTCGGGGTGGTAGCTCAAGGAGGATCTCGGTGCGGATGCCTCGGCCTACCATGAAGCCACAACTACGGTCTTGTGAGCTCGAGCCTCGCTCTCAAGAATGAAATATCTTCCCCTGCTCTGAAATGTAGGGACTAAGACTGACATTATGAACATATTGATCAATACCTCTTTAACTAGCAGGTCCACCCGCGCATTTGCGCGGCTAGATCTTCATTTTTTACTATTTATGTATTTTAGACAACCATTAGTTTTCATTTGACTGTTTATTTTTCCGCATAGTGAAAGCAACATATATATTATACATTAAAAGTTGATTAGATGTCTGCCACTAAAAATGGGTTGAACAATAATGGGTCTTACATTATTTGATGGCAATTACAAAATTGAAATTCAAATATGATTTTTTTGAAATGAACAACACATTTTCATTTTATTGATGTATGCAGTACGCGCTACTTCGGTGTAATTACATTGTTTAAATACATGCACAATTTTTTTCCCTTATTTGCTCTTCTCCAAGCCTCTTTTACCATGAACCTATAATATTATCCTAGAGTGCGTTGTTCCACCAGTAATTGTCACTATGAAACAACTGTGCTTGTAATCTCATGTCACTCGGTTTCTTTGTTTGTCCATTTTTTGCCTTCAATCAGTGTCGCAACCCTGGTTTTATGATCTTACTTTGTTTTTTTTCTCCAAACCCAACTCTCATGTCAGTGAAGTAGGTTGCGGTGACTGGTTTTTATTACAGTATAGCGAGATGGAATTCTCTAACACCCTGGTCTTATTTTAAAACTTTGTTGATTGATATCATACTCTACGTTCCACCACTATGTCCTTTGTTTATAGAATATATAACTGCATGCGAGTTTTATTGTTCCATTATATGCAAACTACATTTATTGATTATGTGTGATCCAAACATTTTATTTTGACTGATCCTTTTCCGTGATACGCACTGCTGGCCTTCTAGCTTTCCCACCGTATGATTTTCTGTTGCCACTTTTTACCATATGATTTCACGTTGTTGGTTTTCGCAGCATTTTCCAGCTGGTATTTGTCGGATGTTATGTATTGCTGATAGCACAAGTGACTCCGAGTATGTATGTGCTCAACATTGATCGTGTTATTGATCTTGTTTGGGAACGATTGACCCCACCAAGGGCCCGCCGGGTATTCATGCATACCATACATTTATTGGATATCCTTTCCTCCTCAACCCTCAAATATTTGGGCCTATTTCTTGCATGGTTTCTCTCCTACCAATATGTCCAATTCGTCCGGCCTCTAGCAAAACATATAGATTTACCTAGTTAGAGGTCTCCATGTAGAAACAATTAAGGGATGGAAAATGTTCTTCTATAAAATCACAAAAATATTGATAGTGCGAAATGGACTGCATGCAAGGTGTACATATTCATGCTTGAGGCACCTGTAAATTTATATCAAAAGTTTTTTTTTGTGCCTGAAAAGGTTAAATGCTCCAGAAAACAACCTTCCAATCATAAAAATTAATTTTAAATCTTCAAAAATGGATTATATATCGTTTCACAAATCTCACCAAATTTCTAATGAAAATTTACACACACACAAGAGACAAATCATATTTAAAAAAAGTCAAAAGTGTTGACAAAATATTTTTTTACCTCGGAGCTCATCCACGTGTTTGACACTTTTCCACTATAAATACGGAGAAGAAAAGGTTAATCACGTCTGAGTAGCACATGCATATGGTTCATGAGGCAATAGTACTACGGAGTCGCTTCTTCTTCCATGTCAACGCGCACGCTCCCACTTGATATGCAACCATTGCAACCGGTACTCACGGCCACGGTCACGGTGCTCGTACCTCACCAGCTGCTCGTCCAGCTCCATCACCAGCCTCACTAACTGGCGCCACCCAGCTTCTGTTTGCGGACGGCGCTGCCCGGGAGATGGCCCTTCCTTGCCGGGTCGTAGCCTCCTGAGAGAGGGCTTGTTCCCATACTCCTCTTTCTCTGCTCTGCTCTCATCCCAATGCTTGTGGTACCCGATGTAGTGCTAGCGGTCGCCGTCCTAGCCGGTGGCGCCAGAAATCCCATTGGAGCCGGTGGCGCTGTGGCAGAAGCGCAGGTGCTTCTGCTGCTTCACGTGGACGATGACAGAGCTCGCTTAACTCAGTCTCATCCGTGTCGAGGGTTATGCCATACTGGTTTGCGTGGGCGTTGAGGTGGAAGGAGCCGACGGGAAGGCAGAGGATGTTGTCGCCAAGAGCGAGGTGCATCGGGGTGGCTGGCCTGACCGTTCCCTTCTTGGTCAGGATGTTGGCCTTCTTCCATTGTTTTTTCTCGGGGTGTTGTGTGCTTCCCTTGATCCAACAGGCTCTGGAGTATCTTATCAGGAAGATGGTGCTTCTTCGACACGGACGACGCTATTGGCAATGATGGGATCGCGACGCTATTTGTTCTTCACGTGTACTTTGTACCATCAGTGTTGATAACCTGATGTGATTCAGATTCAGAGTAAAATCAGGGGTAATACTTTCCTGCCTTGTTGCATGCATGTACGTGTACAATTAATGGAAACCATATGTTCCTTCTAGGAGTAATATATTCAATCTCTTTCTGTTGCACACATATGTACGATGTAACCCTTTTTTCAGTTTGATAGAACTCTTCTATTCCTACTAATCTATTCGATCTCTTTCTATTACATAGACACATCCGTATGTTTCCCTTGAGGTAGATTATTCGTAAAAAAATATTACTCCAAAGATTGTTTAGTTGGATTTGGGTACGGATGAGTGTCTGCTGGAAACTTATTCGTGTGCTTCCAAGTTTGTACGTGTGCCCTTGCCTAATATACAACGTTGCACATGCATGCAAGTTTGGCTTGTACTATGCGTATTGCCGCAGGAAACCAATGCGTGTGCTTTCAGTTTCTATCTACAATAATGTACATCTGTGTCCTTGCGTAATGTTCGATGCACGTGCAATAGTACTAATCTAGTCCTTGCCTAATCCCAGAAAAAAAAAATCCTAACCTAATCTCCACCGTCGAAACATCTTAGTTTTTAGAGTGCCAAATCACCACTGTTACTTTTCTATCATTTTAAGTATATAATAGAAGATGCCCACACGCACCATATAATCGTCGCATGGCCATAGGCATGTTTTGGTGGTGGCATCTCGTATGAAACTTTCACTTGGTTCAACATAAGACCGGCGAACGGAACTGTCACTAGAAGATGCATCCGGGGATCTCCTCTTTGAAGACCTCCTTCCAAAGAGGTTCATCATATTCTCGTACAATTTTCTGAAAAAAAATTCGGTGAAAAAAATTTATCAACAAAACTTTACAAGATTTGTAGCAACTACTCATGGGGATACATAGAGGCCATAGCAAACATTCAAACTACTTAGAACTCTAAGAATTCAACATGCAAGCTCATCTACAGCAGCACCAAGAGTAGCTAATTATTCAAAATATAAACCACTAAAGCAAAAACTAATTGGACAAACGAAGGAGTCACATACCAAGCAACAATCCCCCGAAATAGTTTCGGAAACAGAGATATGAATGTCCCCCGAATTAGCATGAAACCAAAGAACTTTCGTAAATCACTAAGTTACCTCAACGGGGATATGAATGTCCCCAACAATAAGCATTTCATATTTCTTTTTAACAGTAGGTAGAGGTAGTTGAAAACTTCCAATAGTGATTGTCGGAGATTTTTCAATGACATTAATACCATTCACTTGGAATTGTTTCTTTGGAAAGTGCACCGTATGCTCATTACCATTGATATGAAAAGTGATCTTGCTTTTATTGCAATCAATAACAGCCCCTGCAGTATTCAATAAAGGTCTTCCAAGATAATCGACATGTTGTCATCCTCTAGCATCTCAAGTATAACAAAGTCAGTCAAAATAGTAACATTAGCAGCAACAACGGGGACATCCTCACAAATACCGACAGGTATGGCAGTTGTTTTGTCAGCCATTTGCAAAGATATTTCAGTAGGTGTGAGTTTATTCAAATCAAGTCTTTTATATAAAGAGAAAAGCATAACACTAACACCAGCTCCTAAATCACATAAAGTAGTTTTCACATAATTTCTTTTGATGGAGCAAGGTATAGTTGGTATTCTCGGATCTCCAAGTTTTTAGCTACTCCATCTTTAAAAGTACAATTAGCAAGCATGGTGGATATTTCATCTTCCGGTATTTTCCTCTTATTGGTGATGATGTATTTCATGTACTTTGCATAAGGATGCATTTTAGGGATGTCAGTCAAGTGCTACATCTTGAGCTTGCGTTGGTTTTCCTTGAAGAGGAAAGGGTGATGCAGCAATAGTAGCGCAAGTATTTCCCTCAGTTTTTGAGAACCAAGGTATCAATCCAGTAGGAGGCTCCTCAATAGTCCCATGCACCTACACAAACAAACAAGAACTCACAACCAACACAATAAATGGGTTGTCAATCCCTTCATGACCACTTGCGAAAGTGAGATCTGATAGAGATAATATGATAAGATAAATATATTTTTTGTATTTTTATGATATAGATTGGAAAAGTAAAGATGCAAATAAAAGTAGATTGAAAGCTTATATGATAAAAGATAGACCCGGGGGGCATATGTTTCACTAGTGGCTTCTCTCAAGATAGCATAAGTATTACGGTGGGTGAACGAATTACTGTCGAGCAATTGATAGAAAAGCGAATAATTATGAGATTATCTAGGCATGATCATGTATATAGGCATCACGTCTGTGACAAGTAGACCGAAACGATCCTGCATCTACTACTATTACTCCACACATCGACCGCTATCTAGCATGCATCTAGAGTATTAAGTTCATAAAGAACAGAGTAACGCATTAAGAAAGCTGACATGATATAGAGGGATAAACTCATGCAATATGATATAAACCCAATATTTTAAATAGCGCGCTACAAAATATAGCGAGGCCCTTCTCTAAATGCTACACAAGTTATAGCGCGCTAATAGCGTGCTATATTTCAAAATAGCGTTTGCAAGAAAATCAAATATATCTAGAAATAAAGTATTTAAGCAACTAAATTTTTCATAGGAGCACGCAATATATGCATCTGATAAAAGGAGTGAGAAAGCTAGTGGGAGAATCTGATAAAAGGAGTGAGAAAGCTAATGGTCGTGGGTTGGTTTTGGCCTGCTGGGCCTGCTGGGCTGTGCTTATTTCAGTTTTGCATGGTCTGCACGTTATAACGTTACAACGTTATAGAGGGTGTAGCGTGCTAATTACGCGATTAGCGCCGTAGCGTCCGATTTTTTCAAGACGTAACGTCTCCCTTCCAAATATGCTATAACCGCGTTATAACAGCGAAATAGCGTGCTATTTAAAATATTGTATAAACCCCATCTTTTTATCCTCGATGGCAACAATACAATACGTGCCTTGCTGCCCCTGCTGTCACTAGGAAAGGACACTGCAAGATTGAACCCAAAGCTAAGCACTTCTCCCATTGCAAGAAAGATCAATCTAGTAGGCCAAACCAAACTGATAATTCGAAGAGACTTGCAAAGATAACTTAATCACACATAAAAGAATTCAGAGGAGATTCAAATATTTCTCATAGATAAACTTGATCATAAACCCACAATTCATCGGATCTCGACAAACACACCGCAAAAATAGTTACATCATATAGATCTCCAAGAAGATCGAGGAGAACTTTGTATTGAGTTTCAAAGAAAGAGAAGAAGCCATCTAGCTAATAACTATGCACCCGAAGGTCTATGGTAAACTACTCACAACTCATCAGAAGGGCTATGGTGTTGATGTAGAGGCCCTTCGTGGTCGATTCCCCCTCCAGCAGAGCTCCGGCGAAGGCTCCAAGATGGGATCTCGCGGATATAGAAGGTTACGGCGGTGGAAATAGTTTTTCGTGGTCGCTTCTGATGTGTTCAGGGTACGTGGGTATATATAGGAGGAAGAAGTAGGTCGGTTGACGCTCGAGGACCCCACGAGGGTGGGGGGCGCGCCCACCTGTAGGGGGCATGCCGGGCACCCTTGTGGCCATCTCGCTTGTTTCTTGACTTCCACTCCAAGTCCTCTGGATCACGTTTGCTCCAAAAAGATCGCTCCCGAAGGTTTCATTCTGTTTGGACTCTGTTTGGTATTCCTTTTCTTCGAAACACTGAAATAGGCAAAAAAACAGCAATTCGGGCTGGACCTCCAGTTAGTAGGTTAGTCCCCAAAATGATATAAAAGTGTAAAGTAAAGCCCATAAACATCCAAAATGAGTCTTATCAAAATAATACTTGAAGCATACTAGCAAATAATCATGTCTTATCAAAATAGCATAGCCAAAGAAAGCTTATCCCTACAAAATCATATAGTTAGGACATGCTTCATTTTCATTACACAAAATACTCCCATCATGCACAACCCCGGTTTCGGCCAAGCAATTGGTTCATACTTTTTAACGCGCTTCAGCTTTTTCAGCTCTTATGCAATACATGTGCGCAAGCCATGGACATGGCACTATATGTGGTATATGGTGGTGGTTGTGAAGACAAAAAGGGAGAAGATAATCTCACATCAACTAGGCGTATCAACGGGCTATGGAGATGCCCATCAATAGATATCAATGTGAGTGAGTAGGGATTGCCATGCAACAGATGCATTTAGAGCTATAAATGTATGGAAGCTCAACAAAATAAACTAATTGGGTGTGCATCCAACTTGCTTGCTCACGAAGACCTAGGGCATTTTGAGGAAGCCCATCATTGGAATATACAAGCCAAGTTCTATAATGAAAAATTCCCACTACTATATGAAAGTGACAACATAGGAGACTCTCTATCATGAAGATCATGGTGCTATTTTGAAGCACAAGTGTGGAAAAGAGATAGTAGCATTGTCCCTTCTCTCTTTTCTCTAATATTTTTTTCTTTTTCTTTTTTTATTATTTGGTGGGCTCTTTGGCCTCTCTTTTTTTATTTGGTGGGCTCTTTGGCCTTTTTTTAAAGTCCGAAGCCTCATCCCGAGTTGTGGGGGAATCATAGTCTTCATCATCCTTCCCTCACTTGGGACAATGCTCTAATAATGAAGATCATCACACTTTTATTAATTTACAACTCAAGAATTACAACTCAATAATTATAAAAAAATATGACTCTATATGAATGCCTCCACGGTGTACCGGGATATGCATTGAATCGGGAGTGACATGTATGAAAAATTATGAAGGTGGCCTTGCCACAAATACGATGTCAACTACATGATCATGCAAACAACAGTATGACAATGATGGAGTGTGTCATAATAAACATAACGGTGGAAAGTTGCATGGCAATATATCTCGGAATGGTTATGGAAATGCCATAATAGGTAGGTATGGTGGCTATTTTGAGGAAGATAAACAATGGGTGCATGATACCGGCGAAAGTTGCGCGACACAAGAGAGGCTAGAAAAGTGGAAGGGTGAGTGTGCGTATATCCATGGACTCACATTAGTCATAAAGAACTCATATACTTATTGCAAAAGTCTACTTGCCCTCGAAGCAAAGTACTACTACGCATGCTCCTAGGGGAAGGGTTGGTAGGAGTTAACCATCGCGCGGTCCCGCCTCCACTCATAAGGAAGACAATTAAAAGAGCACCCCATGCAACAAATTTGTCACACAACTTTTATCATACGTGCATGCTATGGGACTTGCCAACTTCAATACAAGTATTTCTCAATTTAATAATTACCCAACTAGCATGACTCTAACATTACCACCTTTATATCTCAAAACAATTATCATGCATCAAATTGATCCTAGTGTTTAATGCACTTTCTATTGTAGTTTTTATTATACCCAACTTGGATGCTCATCATTTTAGGACCAAATTTATAACCATAGCAAATACCATGCTGTTCTAAAAGACTCTCAAAATAATATAAGTGAAGCATGAGAGATCAACAATTTCTTCAAAATTAAGCCACCGCCGTGCTCTAAAAGATATAAGTGAAGTACTAGGGCAAAAACTATCTAGCTCAAAAGATATAAGTGAAGCACATAGAGTGTTCTAATAAATTCTAATCAAGTGGGATTCTCCCAAAAGGTGTGTACAGCATGGATGATTGTGTTAATCTAAAAAGCAAAGACTAATATCATACAAGACGCTCCAAGCAAAACACATATCATGTGGCAAATAAAAATATAGCTCAAAGTAAAGTTACTGAAAGACGAAGATGAAAGAGGGGATGCCTTCCGGGGCATCCCCAAGCTTAGGCTTTTGGTTATCCTTGAAAACATTTGGGTGCCATGGGCATCCCCAAGCTTAGGCTCTTGCCACTCCTTATTCCATAATCCATCAAATCTTTACCCAAAACTTGAAAACTTCACAACACAAAACTCAACAGGAAATCTCATAAGCTCCGTTAGTGCAAGAAATAAAAACCACCACATAAGGTACTGTAATGAACTCATTATTTATTTATATTGGTGTTAAACCTACTGTATTCCAACTTCACTATGGTGCATACCACTTAATACTATCCAATGATGCATCAAAATAAGCAAACAACACACGAAAAACAGAATCTGTCAAAAACAGAACAGTCTGTAGCAATCTGTAACTCTCGAATACTTATGAAACTCTAAAACTTCTACCAAAATAGGAAGTACTGGGAAATTTGTCTATTGATCTACAGAAAAAATAATCAACGCAAAATCACGTTTCTGTGAATTACTAAAATTATTTTTGTGCGTGCAAAGTTTCTGTTTTTCAGCAGAATCAAATTAACTATCACCATAGGTTATCCTATAGGTTCTACTTGGCACAAACACTAATTAAAACATGAAAACACATCTAAACAGAACGTAGATGAAAAATTTATTACTAAACAGAAGCAAAAACAAAAAAAAAATTGGATTGTCTCCCAACTAGCGCTATTGTTTAACGCCCCAAGCTAGGCATAAAAGCGAGGATAGATCTAAGTAGTGCCATCTTTGGCACTCAATTCATAAGTAGCTCGCATGATAGATTCATAAGGTAATTTAACTTTCTTTCTTGGAAAGTGCTCCATGCCTTTACTTAATGGAAATTGTAATCTAATATTGCCTTCCTTCATATCAGTAATCGCACCAATAGTTCTAAGGAAAGGTCTACCAAGAATAATAGGACAAGAAAGGTTGCAATCTTTATCAAGAACAATAAAATCTACAGGCACGTAATTCCTATTTTCAAAAATAAGAACATCATTGATTCTTCCCATAGGCTTCTTAATGGTAGAATCCGCAAGGTGCAAATTTAAAGAGCAATCGTCAAGATCATGGAAACCTAGAATATCACATAAAGTGTTCGGAATCGTGGAAACACTAGCACCCAAATCACACAAAGCATAACACTAATGATCTTTAATTTTAATATTTATAGTAGGTTCCCACTCATCATAAAGTTTTCTAGGTATAGAAACTTCCAAGTTAAGTTTTTCATCATAAGATTGCATCAAGGCATCAACAATATGCTTGGTAAAAGCTTTATTTTGACTATAAGCATGAGGAGAATTCAACACAGATTGCAACAATGAAATGCAACCTACTAAAGAACAATTATCATAATTAAATTCCTTGAAATCCAAGATAGTGGGTTCAATGCTATTTAAAGTCTTGACCTCTCCAATCCCACTTTTACCAAATTTAGCATCAATATCTAAAAACTCCGAATCATTGGGATGCCTTTTAACTAAAGTTGAATCATCTCCAGTCCCATCATTATCAAGATTCATATTGCAAAACAAGGATCTAATATGGGACACATCAATAACTTTTAGATCTTCATCATTATTTTCCTCTAGCTCTTCTGGTTTGGCAGCCATCTTATTGACCAAGGTGGACTGCTTATCAGAAATTTGGGCTATTGATTTTTCAGGACGAGTAATTTGAGAGTTCAAACCATAAAATTCCTTAGACATATAATCAAGCTCTTTGTTCATATACCCCATAAAGCTTTTTTTCTTCTTTAAGCTCTTCTCTAAAGAAACTATTATGCTCAAATTGTCAAGTCATGAACTTCTAATGTTTAATTCAATCTCATCCAACCTTCTAAGATGAAGGTCGGTGCTCTTAGGCAAAGACATAAGGGTAGATAGGCACACAAGCAAACAAAAAGGCAAGAGAGAGAGGAGATTGGGAAAGAGAGGGCAAATAAAACGGCAAGGGTGAAGTGGGGGAGAGGAAAACAAGAGGCACATGGAAAATAATGTAATGCGAGGGAGATGAGTTTGTGATGGGTACTTGGTATGTCTTGACTTGAGCGAAGACCTCCCCGGCAACGGCGCCAAAAATCCTTTTTGCTATGTCTTGAGATTGCGTTGGTTGTCCTTGAAGAGGAAAGGGTGATGCAGCAATAGTAACGTAAGTATTTCCCTAAGTTTTTGAGAACCAAGGTATCAATCCAGTAGGAGGCTCCTCAAAAGTCCCACGCACCTACACAAACAAACAAGAACTCGCAACCAACGCAATAAAGGGGTTGTCAATCCCTTCACGACCACTTGCGAAAGTGAGATCTGATAGAGATAATATGATAAGATAAATATATTTTTTGGTATTTTTATGATATAGATTGGAAAAGTAAAGATGCAAATAAAAGTAGATTGAAAGCTTATATGATAAAAGATAGACCCGAGGGCCATAGGTTTCACTAGTGGCTTCTCTCAAGATAGCATAAGTATTACGGTGGGTGAACGAATTACTGTCGAGCAATTGATAGAAAAGCGAATAATGATGAGATTATCTAGGCATGATCATGTATATAGGCATCACGTCCATGACAAGTAGACCGAAACGATTCTGCATCTACTACTATTACTCCACACATCAACCGCTATCCAGCATGCATCTAGAGTATTAAGTTCATAAAGAACAGAGTAACGCATTAAGAAAGATGACATGATGTAGAGGGATAAACTCATGCAATATGATATAAACCCCATCTTTTTATCCTCGATGGCAACAATACAATACATGCCTTGCTTCCCCTGCTGTCACTAGGAAAGGACACCACAAGATTGAACCCAAAGCTAAGCACTTCTCCCATTGCAAGAAAGATCAATCTAGTAGGCCAAACCAAACTGATAATTCGAAGAGACTTGCAAAGATAACTTAATCACACGTAAAAGAATTCAGAGGAGATTCAAATATTTCTCATAGATAAACTTGATCATAAACCCACACTTCATCGGATCTCGACAAACACACCGCAAAAAGAGTTACATCAAATAGATCTCCAAGAATATCGAGGAGAACTTTGTATTGAGATTCAAAGAGAGATAAGAGGCCATCTAGCTAATTGCTATGGACCCGAAGGTCTGTGGTAAACTACTCACAACTCATCGGAAGGTATATGGTGTTGATGTAGAGTCCCTCCATGGTCGATCCCCCCTCCGGCAGAGAGCCGACGAAGGCTCCAAGATGGGATCTTGCGGATACAGAAGGTTACGGCGGTGGAAATAGTTTTTCATGGTCGCTTCTGATGTTTTCAGGGTACGTGGGTATATATAGGAGGAAGAAGTAGGTCGGTGGACGCTTGAGGGGCCCACGTGGGTGGGGGGCGCGCCTACCTGTAGGGGGCGCGCCGGGCACCCTTGTGCCCGCCTCGCTTGTTTATTTCCTTCCACTCCAAGTCCTTTGGATCATGTTTGTTCCAAAAAGATCGCTCCCGAAGGTTTCATTCCGTTTGGACTACGTTTGATATTCCTTTTCTTCGAAACACTAAAATAGGCAAAAAAAACAGCAATTCGGGCTGGGCCTCCGGTTAGTAGGTTAGTCCCAAAAATGATATAAAAATGTAAAGTAAAACCCATAAACATCCAAAACGAGTAATATAATAGCATGGAACAATAAAAAATTATAGATACATTGGAGACGTATCATCAAGCGAGTACGCAAAAAGATTGGCCTCAGTATTTCAGCAAAGCGTTCAAATTCTTCATCATCTTTCTTTTTAGTTGACTTAGGTGGAAAGGGCATTGGTTTTTGAACCCACGGTTCTCTTTCCTTACCGTGTAGCCACGAAGTCTCTTTTATCATATCTTTTATTTTTAGATTGTGGGGTTATCAATATCAACAACTAGTTCTATTTCAACATCATTATCTGGTTCTTTCTCATTGTTTGGTTGAGTATCTTCATGAACATCATCATTTTCTTTTTCATTATCACTAGGTGGATGTTCATTACCAGATTGAGTTTTATCATCAGAAATAGAAACATCACTATCATTATCAAGAGGTTTTTCTACTTCAGGTTCTTTAGAAGCATGCAAAGTCCTACCATTTTTCTTTTTCTTCTTCTTCTTAGACGGACTAGGTGCAGTGGTGTTATTCCTTTGTGAATCATGTTCAATTATTTTGGGAGTCCCTCAGGATAAAGTGTTTCTTGATTTATTTACCTCCTCTAGTTGCAACTCTAACAGTAAAGTCATGTATGTTGTTATTCATTTCATCAAGCAATTCTCTTTGAGATTTAGCAACTTGTTCTAACAGAGTTTGTACCATAGAAGCATGCTTCCCCACACCTCTAACATCAATGGAGATTCTAAATAACAAGTCACTCAAGTGAGCAATCATATCATAATTGTATTTCAATTGTTTCATAACATTTGCATTGAAGTGATCTTGCTTTTTAATATAATTCTCAAACTAATAGAGGCATTGGCTAGGGTGCATATTGTGAGGATTATCATTATCATTGAATTTCATTAGAGAATTTACCTCTACCACCTTAGGCAGTGGTTGTGTATCAAGCCCATGTATTTCTTCAATAGAAGGTAATTTTTTGACATCCTCATCTTTAATACCCTTTTCCTTCATAGATTTCTTTGCCTCTTGCATATCTTCAGGACTGAGATATAAGATACCCCTCTTCTTCGGAGTGGGTTTAGGTGGTGGTTCAGGAAGAGTCCAATCATCATAATTTTTTAGCATGTTATTCAATAATTCTTCAGCTTGCCCAATAGTTCGTTCCCTGAAAACACAACCAGCACAACTATCTAGGAAGTCCCTAGAAGCATCAATTAGTCCATTATAGAATATATCAAGTATTTCATTTTTCTTAAGAGCATGATCAGGCAAAGCATTAAGCAATTGGAGAAGCCTCCCCCAAGTTTGTGGGAGACTCTCTTCTTCAATTTGCAAAAATTTAAATATCTCCTGCAAGGCAGCTTGTTTCTTATGAGCATGATTCCCCCCCCCCAGAGAAGTAATAAATCATATCCTGGGGACGACGCACACAACCAGGAGCAAGAGTATTACCAAGCTTTAGCATCACCCATTCATGAGAATGGAAATAATTTGAGAATATAGTAATAGAGAATTTTCTCATCATGAGTAAAAAGGGTGGCTATGTCATTCAACTTAGTAAGGTGTGCCACAACAGTTTCAGTTTCATAACCACGAAAACAATCAGCTTCAACCAAAGTAATTAACTCTGGGTCGATAAAGAATTCATAATCATTATCATCAATAAAGATAGGTGAGGTAGAAAACTTAGGATCATATTGCATTTTAGCACTCTAAGATTTTTCTTTTATACTTGCATAATAATTTCTCTAGACCATCTCTATCCTTGCAAGCAAGAATATCTCTAGTTGTCTCCTCATTCATAACATAACCTTCCAGTACCTTACGCCATTCATATCTAGGAAGGCTAGTTCTAGTAGGTGTTTCAAGATTTTCAGTTTCAAGCTCATCATCAGATTCAACAATATCATGTTGTCTTACTCCAGCAATGTGTTCATCAAGAAATTCACCTAGTGGCACATTATCATCAAGCAAGGTACTAGCATCATCATAAGCATCATTCATAGCAGAAGTAGCATCATCAATAACTTGTGATATATCATGATTGATAGCATGTGATGGTGTTGCAAGTTTACTTATAACAGAAGATGAATCTAAAGTAGAGCTAGATGGCAGTTCCTTACCTCCCCTCGTCTTAGAGGAAAAAATCATAGTCTTAGCATCCTTCAGATTCTTCATTGTGATATATTGATAATAATCCCAAGTGACTCAACAAATATAGCTATGCCCCCGGCAACGGCGCCAGAAAAAGGTCTTGATAACTCACAAGTATAGGGGATCGCAATAGTTTTTGAGGGTAGAGTATTCAACCCAAATTTATAGATTTGACACAAGGGGAGCCAAAGAATATTTGCAAGTATTAGCAGCTGAGTTGTCAATTCAACCACACCTGGAGATTAATTATCTGTAGCATAGTGATCAGTAGCAAAGTAGTATGATAGTTTTGATAATAGTAGTAGCAGCAATAGTAACGGTGATAGTGATAGCAGTAATTTTGTAGCAAGTACAACAGTAACGATAGTAGTGGTAACTTATCAAGAACAATATAAGAGAAATTCCTAGGCATTGGATCGATAATTTGTTGGATGATATTCATCACGTGATAGTCATAACCTAGGGCGATAAGGCACTAGCTCTAGTTCATAAATATAATGTAGGCATGTATTCCGTAAATAGTCATACGTGCTTATGGAAAGAACTTGCATGACATCTTTTGTCCTACCCTCCCATGGTAGCGGGGTCCTATTGGAAACTAAGGGATATTAAGTCCTTTTAATAGAGTACCGGAACAAAGCATTAACACACGATGAATACATGAATTCCTCAAATTACGGTCATCATCGGGAGTGGTCCCGACTATTGTCACTCCGGGGTTGCCGGATCATAACACGTAGTAGGTGACTATAACTTGCAAGATCAGATCTAGAACATGGATATAATGGTGATAACATAAACGGTTCAGATCTGAAGTCATGGCACCTGGGCCAAAAGTGATAAGCATTAAGCATGGCAAAGTCATAGCAAGATCAATCTCAGAACATAGTGGATACTAGGGATCAAGCCCTAACAAAACTAACTACATTACTTGATGAATCTCATCCAACTCCTCACCGACTAGCGAGCCTACGAAGTAATTACTCACTCCCAGTGGGGAGCATCACGGAATTGCCGATGGAGAAGGGTTGGTGATGGCGAAGAATGAAGATCCCCCTCTCCGGAGCCCCAAATGGACTCCAGATCTGGCCTCCTGATGAATAATAGGAGGTGACGGTGGCTCCGTCTTGTGGAACGCGATAATTCTTTCTCCTTGATTTTTTCTGGAAAATTTTGATTTTATAGCGTAGGTTTCAGGCTCTATGGGGCCACCAGGTGGGGACAACCCTCCTGGGAGAGCCTGGAGGGGGGGGGCGCCCTGGTGGGTTGTGCCCACACTACAAAAATACACATCTGTGACATTTTGGGCCGAACGAATTTTTTTCCTGTCATGCTTATGACACTTCTATGACGATAATCGTGACAAAACCCGGCATCATCATAGATGTGGTGGGCTCCTACTTCGATGACAAAAAATTATGACAGAAAATGGGATTTTCAAACTGGGCGGGCCAGAAATGCAGTTGCATGACATTCTTTTGGCCGTCCATGACAGAAAAACCTGTCGTAGAAGCGAGGGCGAGGAAAATATCGGGGAGTTCCCGGTTATGATGGGTGGTCGGGGATGAGCGATGCATGTTTCTGTCATACACGTACGCGCGTGGGTGCGGGGCATTGGGCTCCAACTGAACCCAAGAGAGGCGTTCACCTACTAAACCCGAGCGATTCCGCCGCAGGCCACGCGCTACTGAACCCGAGTGATCGATCGATCCCTAGCTATGAACTGAACCCGATCGAGCGATTCCTTCGCTACTACTGCTAACTGAAGTCGGTCAAACCTGCTGCCTCTTGATGAACAGTGAGTGTTGTTGGGGGGTTTGCATGAACAGTTCCCGGTGGGGGTTGGATGAACAGGACCCTTGGTAGTAGAGGCCGTTGCCGCTGGATGAACAGGACTCCGATCGATCGAGCCGGTTGGGGCTAGATGAACAGGAACCCATGAAGGGCTAGATGAACAGGACGACCCTGTGGAGGGCTGGTTGAACAATAGCTAGTGGAGGGCTAGATGAACAGTAGCCCGTGGAGGGGTGGTTGAATAGGACCCCCTGGAGAGGGCGGGTTGAACAGTAGCCGGTGGAGGCAGGATGAACAGGAGCCCGTGGATGAACAGTCGCAGGTGGAGGCTAGAAGAGGTCGATGGTGGATGAACAGTAGCCCATCGAGGCTAGAGGAGGTCGACGGTGGAGATGAACAGTAGCCCGTGGAGTCCTGTTTACGCCGCACCCCTCCCAATGAATAGGACCCCCGTTTCGACTGTAGCGCTACAACCCAAGTCTGTTTCCTCCATTTTGCGGTACGCCACACCCCTCCCGATCAACAGGACCCCGTTTCGACCATAGGCACTCGAACACAAGTCCATTTCCTCCGTTTTGTAGTACACCAGACCCCTCCCGATGAATAGGATCCCGTTTCGACCGTAGGCGGTCGAACACAAGGCCGTTTCCTCCGTTCTGTGGTACGCCAGGCCTCGTTTCGGTTGGATGTTCCATCCAAGCCTGTTGCCTCCCAATGAACACGACGACGCAGTTTCCCCGTTCTGACCCAGCCAGTTGGCTGCCCATGAACAGGATACCGTCGCTGCCTCTCCATGTACACAAGCCCTGGTTGTACGTATGCACGTGTAGGCGTTCGAGACCCCGCCCGTATGTACGTACATGGTCGTATTTACTTTCTTGCACCCTGGCTGTACGTTTGTGTACATGCTACGTGCACGCATCTACTATGACATGTGCCTTTCCTTACTCGGCCACGGTTTATCACTGCAGCCTACACCAGTATGTACGTACACATCACAACCAAAATGACAATGCTACGTACGCTTCGACCAGGTGGGTCCCAATTGTCAGGCACTTCCTTGAGTGCGAAGATGTAGCATGAATGTGGGTCCCAGCAGTTAGGGGGGAAACATGTTTTTCACGAAATACGGTGGCCTGTCCGGTGGGTCCCTGCTGCCAAGTGGAGGAATCATTATTTTGCGCGTAATAAGGAGGCACTTCCTTGCTGCGGTCTTGGACCCAGCTGTCAGCCTCTCCATGTATAGTACACTTCTGATGGAAGTCATTACTTTGACCACATTGACCATGCTGCGACGAGAGCACCGAGGCGGTGGACGACAGCGAGGCTAAGGAAGGTGACGACGCGGAGCCGGGGAAGACGCGACAGTGGATGCCCACCCGGAGAGGAGTACGAGGGTTCACTAGTTCAGCTGCGGTGGGACGCTGCCGTCGCCCCAGAATAATAGGGGGTGTGGGTGAGTAGAGGGATGGCCTGGCCAACGGTGGGAGTAGTAGGGGGCGGTGAGGCCTCTGCGGCAGCATAGCTGGCCACGGGAGGCAGGAGCACGCGGCACGACTGACGCTGGTTTGGGCGGCTGGAGCAAGAAGACCAGAGGTTGAAGAAGCACTACGGCCGTTGGATGGACATCGTACGGTCACTGGAGCTAGAATCGTTCATATTGACTAAGTTGACAACGGCCTCCGTCTGTATCAACTTAGTAGGCCAACAAGTCAGCCTCCCACTATTATGGGTCCCAGCTAGCAGGGGGAGTATTAGTGTTTTTGTGCGTAATAAGGAGGCACTTCCTTGCTTGCGAAGATATAACTAGTGGGTCCGACCTGTTAGCGGGGGGGGGGGGGGACGTTTTTTCATGAAATACAGAGGCCCTTCTAGTGGGTCCCAGCTGTCAGGTGGAGGAATCATTATTTTGTGCGTAATAAGGAGGCATATCCTTGTGTGTGGCCGTGGAGCCAGCTGTCAGCCTCTCCACATACAGTCCACTTCCGATGGATGCCGTTCGTTGACCACGTTGACCACGCCGCGCCGAGAGCATCGGGGCGATGGATGACGACGAGGCCTAGGAAGGGAATGACACGGAGCCGGGGAAGACTTGGCAGTGGTTGCCCACGCGGTGGGGAGTACGAGGGTTGACTGGTTCGGCTGTCGTCGACGGAAAATAATAGGAAGTGTGGGTGAGTAGAGGGATAGCTAGGCCAGGGATGCGACTATGGTGGGGCAGTGAGGACTGCCCGGCAGCATAGCCGGCCACAGGAGGCGGGAGCAGGCGGTTCCGCCGGTGCTGGTTTGGGAGGCCGGAGCAGGAAGAGCAAAGACTAAAGAAGCACGATTGTTGTTAGATTGACATCTAACGGTCCGATGCTGGTAGAGTAGATTGTTGACTAAGTTTCTTTTTGTGAGAATCCATGTGTACGCATGAACTTAGTACGCCCAGAAGTCAGCCTCCAAATCTGTGGCAGACAACAAAGAGCCCATTTGCTATTTTTTAAATAATTTGCAGCCCATTTGCTAATTCTTAAGGAATTATTACAACCCATTTTCTGCCCAGGACCATGGTCAAAAAGTCAACCTTATTTTGCATATTTCGATGGAGTCCGAACTGTTGTAATCCCGAAATGATAAACATTTATTTTTTAAGAACATATTGATTTGCCAAAAAAATGTTTTGCTTTTGTAAGAAAATAAGAGTGGGACAATTGAGTTGGTTTAAGGGAAAACCAGTGGTAAAAAATCAGCGCTGCAAGGGAAAACAACGACAATAAAATAAGGATGTAAATATGAAAAGGGAACTTTATGTATTTTCAATATAATGATACGTGTATATGAACTAGTAAAACTATAGGTAGAGCTTAGAAAATGGAAGTAGTACATGGCATTTCATGAGGAAAATAGAACTGGGCTGTCTGTTTGATTCAGTAAAAAATGGCCTGCGGATGTTCTAAGACAAAATATAATTAATGCTGGCAGACTAGAGGCTAGTAGATACATGCTGGATCTTTGTGCCCCGTTGTCGTCATGGGCTGGGCCCGTTAAAAACAAAACCAAGCCTGGGCAGTCTACAGCCAGTTGAAACTTGCTCGACCTGAAAAAACAATATACCTATTGGATCCCAGTTATCAGTTTGTACTTGTAGAATTCTCTCATTTATTGAGTATGTTGAAGACTTCATGGGTTTCACCATCTCATACGTCAACATTATTTTTCAATCATGATAATAAGTGCATGCACTTGCTTGCGTACGGCCATGGACCTGCTGGTTCCGTATGGTTAGGCTCTGTATCGATAGCCGTCTTGTGGTTCCACGGACGAATTTCATGCAAATCGGATGGTTTTCAGTGAAAGTGGACTAGACTCGTTGCATTTACATATTTATTTTCATTATGGAATTTTACATACCTCAGCCAATAATAACAGACTGGGCCTTTTTTGTCCATGGGAGACGCTTCACAATCAAGGTCGCGGCACTTAATTGCTCTGGAAGGCCCAAATCCATCGCTCCTCTCTTTTAACAATTTGCAACTGGGCTTGGCATGCCACAGCCCAGTTCTAACGTGACGCGTCTAACTATCAGCCTGTGAAACCAAATGGATCCCCTGCGTACTTCGAAGATGTAAAAAATTTGGAGAACTGCGAATTCGAACGGTAGGTGCTAATGCTGAAGGAAATATGCCCTAGAGGTAATAATAAAGTTATTATTTATTTCTTAATTCATGATAAATGTTCAGTATCCATGCTAGAATTGTATTAACCGGAAACTTAGTACATGTGTGAATACATAGACAAAATATATAGTCCCTAGTATGCCTCTACTTGACTAGCTCGCCAATCAAAGATGGTTATGTTTCCTAACCATAGACATGTGTTGTCATTTGATGAACGGGATCACATCATTAGGAGAATGTGTAACACCCAGAATGTAGCTTTCCATAATTATAACTCCAATTCTTGCCATTTCCGGCTATGTGTTATGTTATTTCCTTCGTGGTTGGGTTTTGTCTTCTGTTTTGCTTTTGTTCATGTCATGCATTTCATCTCATGGCATCATGTGCATTGCATCGGCATTGTTTTCTTAAAACTCGCACTCAATCGTAGTTTCCGCGTTCCCCTTGCCTTATTTGACCGTCTCGAGACCAACTGAGTTTTTCGAGTCCCTCTTAGCATGACCACCTAACCCCTCTCAGACCCCTCGCGCGCGTTCGAAAGTTGTCCCGAGCTCGAACCGGGCTGTCATGATTGATGAGTCCGGATCATCTCCAAACATCTATAAAATATCTGCGTTTATTTTTTGGACTCCCCTAAGCCATTTATCTCGACTGTTCGAGTTCAATCGGATGATCCAAAAACCTCTTCTTTTCCCTATATAAAGACCCCTAGTCCAAATATGGGCAAACCCTAACTTCTAGGGAGATGTCCCATCCCGCCGCCACTCCTCAAATCCCATCTCAGGATCCTCCCAGATCCATCTCCCTCCAACCAACGCCCGAGGCCGTGCCTCCTCTTCCCTCCTCTGCTCGATCCCGAATAGATCCTGAGCACCGAGCGCCTCCCAGTCGCCCTTCCCATCTGCCGCCGGCGTCCGAACCTTCAGCTAGCAAGATGAGCACCACTGCGCCCTTCCCCCACCACTTCTCCTTATGTCTCTCTCTCCCTCCGGTCTCTCATCTCTCTCTGGTTGCTGCAGGGAGTTGGAGCAACCATGGCGCCTGAGCGCCTCAAGTTTGTCACCCGCCATCCGGCTAGGGCCTCCACCGCACGGATCCGTGCCTCCCCTTGCCTCCCTGTCGTCCTTCGTCAAGTCCAGCCGGTGCTCAAGCCCCGACGCGCCCCTACCTCCTCGTCCTCCTGACCCCCTCACACACAAGCCACATAGGAGACGAGCACCCCCGCAACAGTTCCGTCACGACCTCCTCCGGCCTTGCCTGCGCCTCCCCGTCGGTTCCCTCATCTCCTCTCGCATACCGCCGTCTCTCTCTGCTTTCCTCCCCGTGTTTCCTCTCTAAATCCTCTTCTACTTTTTCTTTCTTCAGGAGACTATGCCGTCACCCATAGACACCAAGTCCTCAAGCCCCATGGAGCTCCAACATCGCCCTGGCCTCAGATCCGGTCGGCTCCCGTGCGCCCTCGTCGCCGGCCAGTCCCGCCCTCCGCTGCTGCCTCGCCACTGTCCAACCATGCCGCCGCGCCCCTGCTTCCTCTGTATCGAAGACAAATGCAAGCGCCCGTTCCCATTGACCAGTCCAGCGCCAGCCTGGACGAGCGCCACTCACCGCGCGAGGCCTCCTCTGCTTCACTCACAGCCCAGCTGCCCAGCGCCTCCCCAAGGCCCAACGCGCCCCTGCAGGCCTCCCTCACCACTGAACCGGGCCTTGGCCCTGGGTAAGCAGCCCCGCCCCCTCTCCTGTGCACTTTCGGGCCAGCCAGATTCGGCCCAGCTCCTGTTTTTTTCCTTCTGCGAATTTAGCATTTATCCAGGAACTTCTGTTTTACAGAAAAGTCCCTCATGTTCATGCATTCAATAACTCATCAACCATGCATCGGTTTAAAATGATTTAAACATGTAAAATGCTAAGAATTTTGTGTAGATTAATAATATGCCACTTTCATCCATGTTTAAAATGTTTAAAATGTTGTTTGTTTACATTTGCTCAAATGCCATCTTAAAATGATTTATTTCATAACTAAATAACCGTAGCTCCAATTTTAATAAACTTTATATGTACATGGGGTGGAAAAATGCCTAGTTTAACTTGGTGCACTTTATTTTGCTGTTTAACAACATTAAAATTGTGTATAGGGAAGAACAGTACCAAATTCGAAATATGCACATGAGGATTTTCCAGAATTGTTGTTTGTGTTTCCGGCCTCATTTAAACTTGCCTAAATAGTTTGTTTACTTGTGTTTCACCTCTTGCCATGTTTAACAACATTTAATATTGTTGAGTGCCTAAACGAGAGTGAACTAAATAACTCGATGTGGTGTTTCGTCGATATGCAACTCGTTGTATATTGAGCTCCACTTAATTTGTAGTACTGTTTGTTGCACTTTGCCATGCCATGCCTCATTAAACCGGACATGCATCATACTTGGTTGTGCATTGTGCCTTGTTTATGTGATGGTTGTTTACCTTGTTTGCTTCTTTCCAGGTTGCTTCTCTCGTTAGCTTCGGTTTCGTTCCGATGTTGTGAGGATTCGATCGACTATGTCCGTTTGTCTTCTTCACGGACTCGTTCTTCTTCCTAGAGGGATTTCAGGCTAGATGACCGTCACCTTGGATCTCACTACTATCATTGCTATGCTAGTTGCTTCGTTCTATCGCTTTGCTGCGCTACCTATTCTCTTCCTCTTCAAGCCTCCCCAAATTGCCATGTCAGCCTCTAACCTTTTCACCCTTCCTAGCAAACAGTTGCTTGGCTATGTTACCGCTTTGGTCAGCCCCTCTTATAGCGTTGTTAGTTGCAGGTGAAGTTGAAGATTGCTCCATGGTGGACAAGATTATGGTTGGGATATCGCAATATCTCTTATTTAATTAATGCACCTATATACTTGGTAAAGGGTGGAAGACTCGGCCTTATCGCTGGTGTTTTGTTCCACTCTTGCCGCCCTAGTTTCCGTCATACCGGTGTTATGTTCCCGGATTTTGTGTTCCTTACGCGGTTGGGTGATTTGTGGGACCCCCCTTGACAGTTCGCTTTGAATAAAACTCCTCCAGCAAGGCCCAACCTTGGTTTTACCATTTTCCTCACCACCACCTATACCCTTCCCTTGGGTCGGCCAACCCGAGGGTCACCTTTATCTTAGCCCCCCCGGGCCAGTGCTTCTCTAAGTGCTGGTCCGAACCGAGCTGCCTGCGGGGCCACCTAGGGGAAACTTGAGGTCTGGTTTTACTCGTAGCTAGTCTCATCCGGTGTTGCCCTGAGAATGAGATATGTGCAGCTCCTATCGGGATTGTCGGCACATCAGGCGGCTTTGCTGGTCTTGTTTTACCATTGTCGAAATGTCTTGTAAACCGGGATTCCGAGACTGATCGGGTCTTCCTGGGAGAAGGTATATCCTTTGTTGACCGTGAGAGCTTGTGATGGGCTAAGTTGGGACACCCCTGCAGGGTATAAACTTTCGAAAGCCGTGCCCGCGGTTATGTGGCAGATGGGAATTTGTTAATGTCCGGTTGTAGATAACTTAACACTAGATTCGAATTAAAATGCATCAACCGTGTGTGTAGCCGTGATGGTCTCTTTTCGGCGGAGTCCGGGAAGTGAACACGGTTTTGGGTTATGTTTGATGTAAGTAGGAGTTCAGGATTACTTCTTGATCATTGCTAGCTTCACGACCGTTCCGGTTGCTCTCTTCTCGCTCTTATTTGCGTATATTAGCCACCATATATGCTTAGTCGCTGCTGCAACCTCACCACTTTACCCCTTCCTTACCCATTAAGCTTTGCTAGTCTTGATACCCATGGTAATGGGATTGCTGAGTCCTCGTGGCTCACAGATTACTACAACAACAGTTGCAGGTACAGGTTATGCGATGATCATGATGCAAGAGCGATGTTTGCTTGTTTTGGAGTTCTTCTTCTGCTTCTTCTTCGATCAGGGGTTAGGTTCCAGGTCGGCAGCCTGGGCTATCAGGGTGGATATCGTTTGAGTTTTTGTTTGTGTTTCATCCGTAGTCGGATGTTGATCTTATGTATGATGTTGTTGTATTCATGTGGCATTGTATGCCTTTTGTATGTATCCCCATCTATTATGTAATGTTGATGTAATGATATCCACTTTGCAAAAGCGTATCAATATGCGGTTCTATCCTTGGTGGGACCTTCGAGTCTCTTTAGGATAGTATCACATATTGGGCGTGACAAGTTGGTATCAGAGCCTCAACCGACCATAGGAACCCCCTTGATTGTTGGCCGTTGTTGAGTCTAGAAAAAAACTATTTTGAGTTTTAGGATTATATATATCGGAGAGTAGGATTCTTTTTACTCCTCAGCCCCCTTTATCGCTCTGGTGAGGACTCTCGACGTAGATTTTTTGTCTTTCCTCTCCTCAATTTTTCACAATTTTTCTTAGGATCACGCGGGTATCTTGGGATCGTTTTGATAGTCTTGTGACGATAACATTGTTCTTGGTGCCTCCTGACATTTAGGGGTTGTGGCTGTGTCCCCTGGAGTTGAGCTCCGAGGTGTTGTCGTCACAATTTTATCGTTGCAGTTCTAGAATACCTGAGTTTTGCCGACATCGAAAATCTCTTTTATGCAGTTGTTGGTGAGATAACCTCGACGCCACCCAGTACTGGGGAGTTCGGGAGTATTGCCATAGCTCGTATAACGGATGCTTTTCAAAGGTTGAGGTACATGATTTCCGGAGTTTTCTTGGTTATGTGTTGACGGATGGATACAACTGGATGTAGGGATTGTTAGTTTGGGTGAGATATATTGCTTCCCCTGTATCCCCAACACCAGATTGCATAACCAGAAAGTTTTAGGAGTTTATAGGTGGGAATTCAAGTAGCTCCTAGAATATCTTTCTGACAGATGCCTGATATGGGATTGGGTAAATCTCTATCATATTTATTTGTTCCGGCTTATTTCTGCAAGCCAATCCTTCGTTTTGTTTTGAGTTGTGCTATTTGAGTTGCTTCAATGTCAAGTGTTGATTCCATATCTTTCAAGTAGTGTTCTCATATTTCTATGGGAGTACTAATCCTTTTGATCATCGAGATTGTCATGTCAATTCTTTCCAACCGGCATGCTTCTCTTCAAGGGATTTGATCATTTCAACATTCACAAGATCATCTCTCAGTTTCCCAACGGTATCTGTTTCATCTGTCCCCAAGTTGCCTTTGTTTTCCCTCCCTCCCACCCTTTTTCTTCAAGGACTCAGATATTTTAATCAAGTATCCATTTATTCATGTGAAGTCTCTTCACTCTTTTCAATCAATGCTCTTATCCGGTGATTCTCAAGAAGATACTAACAGAGCTACAAGTTTATTATTCTTCATCTCTTTTCTTCTCCGGTGGTTTAATTTCAAGTTTTCGTGTTGATCATATCTCTTCCTTTTGTTTCACATATCTTCCCATGTGAATTTCTTGTCCAAGGCTCGTCTTTTCATTCAAGATCCGTTCAAGCTATTTGGAGATTATATCTCATTCAAGTCAGTTAATTCAACCAGTGCAATCTCTCTTCAAAATCGTTCAACGGTGTTTTCTTTTGAGTGGGTCCTAACCCACGGGTCTTTTCCCAGGATCTTACCTGACTCTTCTAATTTATCCGGAGCGATTCCCAAAGTTTTTCAAAGTTTGACGTAAGAATGAATTTTCATCAATCATATTCCTTCTCCAATATCGCTTTGAGAATATTTCATCGTTGGTTCATCATTTCAATTCTTCTTTTGTTCCGAAGTGCCTCAACAATTTTGGTGGTTCTCGCATCACTCTCAACATGTGAAGACCAAAGAAGTGTTTCCTCTAAATCTTGTCCCTTCTCTCGAAGATTCATGGTTGTAGTGTTATGCCATCCTCATAATTTTTTTTATTGTGACAATTCTTTTCTTACTATCCGAAGTATTTCATGAGTTGTTTCCATTTCTTACCTCCGAAGGCCATCATGTCATAATTCTTCATCCTCAGCTTTAGCTATCATACTCCAAATCATACCGGTGCATCATTCAAATACCCTCTAATCAGTTCATGATCTCTTCGTTCTCATGTATCTAAATCCCTTCAAGTAACTTCATTCGTTTTCAAATTCTTTCCGGTGAATTGTGCCCTTGCTACTCTCTTTTCCAATTTTTACGGTGGTTCGTTCAAGATTTCACTTCCTTTGTTATCATATCAATTCATTCGTTGTTTCCAAATCCCACCGGTGGTTCCATCAATACCTTCTCAAGTTTGCGCTATCTCTATTCTTAATCCTTTCTACGCGAATAAGTAGTATGCAAATCCATTGTTTGTCATCAATTTAATTGGTGGAGGATAAGCGTAACATAATTCTTATTCTCATTTCATCGTGGTCTGGTTGATTAATTCTTTTCTTAGGAGATTGTTCATGATGAAGTAATTCTCGGTTCTAGTGTTTCATCTTTTCTTTTCCGGAGTTCTTCATTGAGGCTCTACATGGTGGTTCATCAAGGTTTCTCTTCATTCTTCAATTGTTCTTCAAGATTTCTCTCGAAGTTATGACCCGCCAAGCTATACTCTAAAATAAACATGGTGCCCAACACATGTTTTTTTTGAGGAGTTCAAGAATTCTTCATCTTGCATCCGAGCGCAATTCTTCCTACCTTATCTTTTGAGGCGGTGTTATGCCATTCTTGATAATTTTCCTTCGTGTTTCATGATTCACAAGTTTTCAATACTGGCATATTTAAATCCATCTTTTCTATTTGTTCAATAGATCTTTTTCAACCAATCAGTCTTTTGTTGGAGTTATATTGGGTTATATCTCACCTACAGCCTTCCCTAAGGAATGTAGCTATTTGTGGTGCTTATCAATGATCCAATTTTCTCCTTATCATCTCGGTGAAGAAGTTTTTCATCTTTTTGGGTGATCTCAATCAAATCAATGGTTTCCATTAGTGACCGGTTGTCACCTCATAGTCTCGAGATGTTTTCCATAAGCCCACTACAAGCTTATTCGTTTCGTTGTGGGTTTTCCAACAACCCCGTTGTAACCTTCTTGGAAGGGTGCTTTCCAAGCTCAATTGTGGTTGAAGTTGGCATTTTATTCTCCATTCTATTATGTAAATGATCTATATTCTATTCTTTCTTCCGGAGGCATTGTGATGTTGCTCAATTCACTCTATCATCTTGAATTGTGAGGATCGTGTTCTTTTCATGCTTATCCATTTAACCGGAGTGTTGTGTCATCTCTTCAAGTTCTTTTCATCTTATCAAGTTTTCCTTCTTCTTTCAGTCGAAGTGCTATCCAAATTATATCAATCTTATTCCTTCTCTATCTAGTTTTAACCGGAGTGGTTTCAATATCTATCTTATCACTAAACCTCTTGGTTCTCGTAGTGTTCCTTGTTCCTCTTTTCTAACGGATTGTTTGCAATCTCATTCATCTCTGTTGTACTCTTTCTTTTAATTTGCCCAACCCTCTCAAGGTTCGTGGTTTCACTCGTTCGTCAAAGAAGCAACTTAGTTTTACCTCTTCTCTCCCTCTTCCGTTTCTCTTCGGTGCCATCCTAGATCTCGGGACGAGATCCTCTTGTAGTGGTGGAGTGTTGTAACACCCCGGATGTAGCTTTCCATAATTGTAACTCCAATTCTTCCCATTTCCGGCTATGTGTTATGTTATTTCCTTCGTGGTTGGGTTTTTGTCTTTTGTTTTGCTTTTGTTCATGTCATGCATTTCATCGCATGGCATCATGTGCATTGCATCGGCATTGTTTTCTTAAAACTCGCACTCGTTCATAGTTGCCACGTTCCCCTTGCCTTCTTTGACCGTCTCGAGACCAACCGGGTTTTTCGAGTCCCTCTTCGCATGACCACCTAACCCCTCTCAGACCCCTCGTGCGCGTTCTAAAGTTGTCCCGAACTCGAATCGGGCTGTCATGATCGATGAGTCCGGATCATCTCCAAACATCTATAAAATATCTGTGTTTATTTGTTGGACTCCCCTAAGCCATTTATCTCGACCGTTCGATTTTAATTGGATGATCCAAAAACCTCTTCTTTTCCCTATATAAAGACCCCTAGTCCAAATATGGGCAAACCCTAACTTCTAGGGAGATGTCCCCTCCCGCCGCCACTCCACAAATCCCATCTCGGGATCCTCTCAGATCCATCTCCCTCCAACCAACGTCCGAGGCCGTGCCTCTTCTTCCCTCCTCTGCTCGATCCTGAATGGATCGTGAGCACCGAGCGCATCCCAGTCGCCCTTCCCATCTGCCGCCAGCGTCGAACCTTCAGCTAGCAAGATGAGCACCACTGCGCCCTTCCCCCACCACTTCTCCTTATGTCTCTCTCTCCCTCCGGTCTCTCATCTCTCTCTGGTTGCTGCAGGGAGTTGGAGCAACCATGGCGCCTGAGCGCCTCAAGTTCGTCACCCGCCATCCGGCTAGGGCCTCCACCGCACGGATCCGTGCCTCCCCTTGCCTCCCTGTCGTCCTTCGTCAAGTCCAGCCGGTGCTCAAGCCCCGACGCGCCCCTGCCTCCTCGACCTCCTGACCCCCTCACACACAAGACACACAGGAGATGAGCACCCCCGCAACAGCTCCGTCACGACCTCCTCCGGCCTTGCCTGTGCCTCCCCGTCGGTTCCCTCATCTCCTCCCGCATACCGCCGTCTCTCTCTGCTTTCCTCCCCGTGTTTCCTCTCTAAATCCTCTTCTACTTTTTCTTTCTTCAGGAGACTACGCCGTTGCCCATAGACACCAAGTCCTCAAGCCCCATGGAGCTCCAACATCGCCCTGGCCTCAGATCCGGTCGGCTCCCGTGCGCCCTCGTCGCCGGCCAGTCCCGCCCTCCGCTGCTGCCTCGCCGCTGTCCAACCATGCCGCCGCGCCCCTGCTTCCTCTGTATCGAAGACGAATGCAAGCGCCCGTTCCCATTGACCAGTCCAGCGCCAGCCTGGACGAGCGCCACTCACCGCGCGAGGCCTCCTCTACTTCGCTCACAGCCCAGCTGCCCAGCGCCTCCCCAAGGCCCAACGCGCCCCTGCAGGCCTCCCTCACCACCGAACCGGGCCTTGGCCCTGGGTAAGCAGCCCCTCCCCCTCTCCTGTGCACTTTCGGGCCAGCCAAATTCGGCCCAGCTCCTGTTTTTTTTCCTTCTGCGAATTTAGCATTTATCCAGGAACTTCTGTTTTACAGAAAAGTCCATCATGTTCATGCATTCAATAACTCATCAACCATGCATCGGTTTAAGATGACTTAAACATGTAAAATGCTTAGAATTTTGTGTAGATTAATAATATGCCACTTTCATCCATGTTTAAAATGTTTAAAATGTTGTTTCTTTACATTTGCTCAAATGCCATCTTAAAATGATTTATTTCATAACTAAATAACCGTAGCTCCAATTTTAATAAACTTTATATGTACATGGGGTGGAAAAATGCCTAGTTTAACTTGGTGCACTTTATTTTGCTGTTTAACAACATTAAAATTGTGTATAGGGAAGAACAGTACCAAATTCGAAATATGGACATGAGGATTTTCCGGAATTGTTGTTTGTGTTTCCGGCCTCATTTAAACTTGCCTAAATAGTTAGTTTACTTGTGTTTCACCTCTTGCCATGTTTAACAACATTTAATATTGTTGTGTGCCTTAATGAGAGTGAACTAAATAACACGATGTGGTGTTTCGTCAATATGCAACTCGTTGCATATGGAGCTCCACTTAATTTGTAGTACCGTTTGTTGCACTTTGCCATGCCATGCCTAATTAAACCAGACATGCATCATACTTGGTTGTGCATTGTGCCTTGTTTATGTGATGGTTGTTTACCCTGTTGTTTGCTTCTTTCTGGGTTGCTTCTCTCGTTAGCTTCGGTTTCGTTCCGAAGTTGTGAGGATTCGATCGACTACGTCTGTTTGTCTTCTTCACGGACTCGTTCTTCTTCCAAGCGGGATTTCAAGCAAGATGACCGTCACCTTGGATCTCACTACTATCATTGCTATGATAGTTGCTTTGTTCTATCGCTTTGATGCGCTACCTATTCTCTTGCTCTTCAAGCCTCCCCAAATTGCCATGTCAGCCTCTAACCTTTTCACCCTTCCTAGGAAACCGTTGCTTGGCTATGTTACCGCTTTGCTCAGCCCCTCTTATAGCGTTGTTAGTTGCAGGTGAAGTTGAAGATTGCTCCATGGTGGACATGATTATGGTTGGGATATCACAATATCTCTTATTTAATTAATGCACCTATATACTTGGTAAAGGGTGGAAGACTCAGCCTTATGGCTGGTGTTTTGTTCCACTCTGGCTGCCCTAGTTGCCGTCATACCGGTGTTATGTTCCTGGATTTTGCGGTATTGTAAACCGGGATTTTGCGGTATTGTAAACAAGGGAGGTGTTATGTTCCACTCAGCCTTATGGTTGGGATTTTGCCGTCATACCAAGGTTGTTCCACTCAGCCTTACGCGGTTGGGTGATTTATGGGACCCCCCTTGACAGTTCGCTTTGAATAAAACTCCTCCAGCAAGGCCCAACCTTGGTTTCACCATTTGCCTCACCACCACCTATACCCTTCCCTTGGGTCGGCCAACCCGAGGGTCATCTTTATTTTAGCCCCCCGGGCCAGTGCTTCTCTAAGTGCTGGTCCGAACCGAGCTGCCTGCGGGTCCACCTTGGGGAAACTTGAGGCATGGTTTTACTCGTAGCTAGTCTCATCCGGTGTTACCCTGAGAACGAGATATGTGCAGCTCCTATCGGGATTGTCGGCACATCGGGCGGCTTTGCTAGTCTTGTTTTACCATTGTCAAAATGTCTTGTAAACCGGGATTCCGAGACTGACCGGGTGTTCCTGGGAGAAGGTATATCCTTCGTTGACCGTGAGAGCTTGTGATGGGCTAAGTTGGGACATCCCTGCAGGGTATAAACTTTCGAAAGCCGTGCCCGCGGTTATGTGGCAGATGGGAATTTGTTAATGTCCGGTTGTAGGTAACTTGACACCAGATTCGAATTAAAACGCATCAACCATGTGTGTAGCCGTGATGGTCTCTTTTCGGCGGAGTCCGGGAAGTGAACAAGGTTTTGGGTTATGTTTGACGTAAGTAGGAGTTCAGGATCACTTCTTGATCATTGCTAGCTTCACGACCGTTCCATTTGCTCTCTTCTCACTCTTATTTGCGTATGTTAGCCACCATATATGCTTAGTCGCTGCTGCAACCTCACCACTTTACCCCTTCCTTACCCATTAAGCTTTGCTAGTCTTGATACCCATGCTAATGGGATTGTTGAGTCCTCGTGGCTCACAGATTACTACAACAACAGTTGCAGGTACATGTTATTCGATGATCATGATGCGAGAGCGATGTTTGCTTGTTTTGGAGTTCTTCTTCTGCTTCTTCTTCGATCAGGGCTTAGGTTCCAGGTCGGCAGCCTGGGATAGCAGGGTGGATGTCATTTGAGTTTCTTTTTGTGTTTCATCCATAGTCGGATGATGATCTTATGCATGATTTTGTTGTATTCATGTGGCATTGTATGCCTTTTGTATGTATCCCCATCTATTATGTAATGTTGATGTAATGATATCCACCTTGCAAAAGTGTATCAATATTCGGTTCTATCCTTGGTGGGACCTTCGAGTCTCTTTAGGATAGTAGCACATATTGGGCATGACAGAATGATGTGATGGACATGACCCATCCGTTAGCTTAACACTATGATCGTTATAGTTTCATTGCTACTGATTTCTTCATGACGTATACAAGTTCCTCAGACTATGAGATTATGCAACTCCTGAATATCGGAGGAACACTTAGTGTGCTACCAAATGTCACAACATAAATGGGTGATTATAAAGGTGCTCTACAGGTGTCTCTGAACGTGTTTGTTGCGTTGGCATAGATCGAGATTAGGATTTGTCACTTTGTGTTTCGGAGAGGTATCTCTGGGCCCTCTCGGTGATACTCATCACTATAAGCCTTGCAAGCTTTGTGACTAATGAGTTAGTTGCAGGATGAAGTATTACACAACGAGTAAAGAGACTTGCCGGTAACGAGGTTGAACTAGGTATGGTGACACCGACGATCAAATCTCGGGCAAGTAACATACCGATGACAAAGGGAACAACGTATGTTGTTATGCGGTTTGACCGATAAGGATCTTCGTAGAATATGTAGGAACCAATATGAGCATCCAGGTTCCGCTATTGGTTATTGACCGAGACGTGTCTCGGTCATGTGTACATAGTTCTCGAACCCGTAGGGTCCGCATGCTTAACATTCGATGATGATTGGTATTATGAGTTTATGTGATATGATGTACTGAAGGTTGTTCAGAGTCTCGGATGTGATCATGGACATGACGAGGAGTCTTGAAATGGTCGAGAGATAAAGATTGATATATTGGACAACTATATTTGGACACCGGAAGTGTTCCAGAGATGTTTCGGATAAAACCAGAGTGCCGGAGGGTTATCAGAACCCCCGAGGGAACTAATGGGCCTCGATGGGCCTTAGTGGAGAGAGAGAGGGGCGGCCAGGGCAGCTCGCGCACCCCCTCCCCCTTGAGTCCGACTAGGAGAAGGAGAGGGGGCAGACCCCCCCTTTCCTTCCCCCTCTCCCTCTCCTTCCTTCCCCCTCTCTCCCTTTAGGTGGAAACCTACTAGGACTTGGAGTCCTAGTAGGATTCACCTCTTGGGGGCGCGCCAAGGAGGGATAGCCGGTATCCCCTCTTTTCCTTTATATACGGGGGATGGGGCACCCCATAGACACACAAGTTGATCTTTTATCCGTGTGCGGTGCCCCCCTCCACATTTTTCCACCTCGGTCATATCATCGTAGTGCTTAGGCGAAGCCCTGCACCGGTAACTTCATCATCACCATCACCATGCCGTCGTGCTGACGGAACGCTCCCTCGGCCTTAGCTGGATCTAGAGTTCGAGGGGCATCACCAAGCTGAATGTGTGCAGATCGCGGAGGTGTCATGCATTCGGTACTTGATCGGTTACATAATGCTTCCTCTTTGGGTCTACGAGGGTACGTGGACACTCTCTTCCCCCATTGCTATGCATCACCTAGATAGATCTTGTGTGATCGTAGGAATTTTTTTGAAATTACTATGTTCCCCAATAGTGGTATCAGAGCAAGGTCTATGTGTAGATGTTTTATGCACGAGTAGAACACAAAGAGTTGTGGGCGATAATAGTCATACTGCTTACCAACATGTCATACTTTGATTCGGCGGTATTGTTGGATGAAGCGGCCCGGAACGACATTAGATGACCGCGTTAATGACACTAGTTCTACCGTCATGTTTATGCATATCGGTGGCTGGCGGGTGTCTGTTTCTCCAACTTTAGTTGAATCGAGTGTGGCTACGCCCGGTCCTTGTTGAAGGTTAAAACAACACACTTGATGAAAAATCGTTGTGGTTTTGATGCGTAGGTAAGAACGGTTCTTACTAGAAGCCCGTAGCAGCCACGTAAAACTTGCAACAACAAAGTAGAGGAGGTCTAACTTGTTTTTGCAGGGCTTGCTGTGATGTGATATGGTCAAGGCATGATGTGATATAAATTGTTGTATGAGATGATCATGGTATGTAACAAAGTTATCGGCAACTGGCAGGAGCCATATGGTTGTCGCTTTATTGTATGCAATGCAATCGCCATGTAATTGTTTTACTTTATCACTAAGCGGTAGCGATAGCTGTAGAAGCAATAGTTGGTGAGACGACAACGATGCTACGATGGAGATCAAGGTGTCGCGCCGGTGACGATGGAGATCATGACGATGCTTCGGTGATGGAGATCATGAGCACAAGATGATGATGGCCATATCATGTCACATATTTTGATTGCATGTGATGTTTATCTTTTATGCATGTTATTTTGTTTAGTACCGCGGTGGCATTATAAGATGATCCCTTGCTAAATTTCAAGGTATAAGTGTTCTCCCTGAGTATGCACCAATGTGACAGTTCGTCGTGTCGAGACACCACGTGATGATCGGGTGTGATAAGCTCTACGTTCACATACAACGGGTGCAAGCCAGTTTTGCACACATAGAATACTCAGGTTAAACTTCACGAGCCTAGCATATGCAGATATGGCCTCGGAACATTGAGACCGAAAGGTCGAACATGAATCATATAGTAGATATGATCAACATAGTGATGTTCACTATTAAAAACTACTCCATCTCACGTGATGATCGGACATGGTATAGTTGATTTGGATCACGTGATCACTTAGATGACTAGAGGGATGTCTATCTAAGTGGGAGTTCTTAAGTAATATGATTAATTGAACTTTAATTTATCATGAACTTAGTCTTGATAGTTATTTTGCACGTCTATGTTATTGTAGATCAATGACCCGTGCTACCATTCCTTTGAATTTTAATGCGTTCCTAGAGAAAGCTAAATTGGAAGATGATGGCAGCAACTACACGAAGTGGGTCCGTAACTTGAGGAGTATCATCATTGCCAGACAGAAGAATTACGTCTTGGAAGCACTGCTAGGTGCCAGACCTGCTGCAAATCCTACTGATGATGTTTAGAACGTCTGACAGAGCAAAGCTGATGACTACTCGATAGTTCGGTGTGCCATGCTTTACGGCTTAGAATTGGGACTTCAAAGGCGTTTTGAACGTCATGGAGCATATGAGATGTTCCAGGATTGGAAGTTGATATTTCAAGCAAATGCCTGAGTTGAGAGATATGAAGTCTCAAACAAGTTCTACAGCTGGAAAATGGAGGAGAATAGTTTTGGTGAACACATACTCAGAATGTCTGGGTACCATAACCACTTGACTCAGCTGGGGGTTGGTCTTCCAGTTGATTGTGTCATTGACAGAGTTCTTCAATCACTGCCACCAAGCTATAAAGGCTTCATGATGAACTATAATATGCAAGGGATGAACAAGACTATTCCTGAGCTCTTCGCGATGCTAAAAGCTACGGAGGTAGAAATCAAAAAGGAGCATCAAGTGATGATGGTCAACAAGACCACTAGTTTCAAGAAAAAGGGCAAATGGAAGAAGGGGAACTTCAAGAAGAACAGCGAAAAGGTTGCTGCTCAAGAGAAGAAACCCAAGTCTGGACCTAAGCCTGAAACTGAGTGCTTCTACTGCAAAGGGACTGGTCACTGGAAGCGGAATTGCCCCAAGTATTTGGCGGATAAGAAGGATGGAAAAGTGAAAGGTATATTTGATATACATGTTATTGATGTGTACCTTACTAATGCTTGTAGTAGCGCCTGGGTATTTGATACAGGTTCGGTTGCTCATATTTGCAACTCGAAATAGGGGCTATATAGATTAAATGAAGAATTTCAGAGTGAAGTGTAAAATCATCGTAACAAGAAAATAAAGTTTCTACGATCTGATCGTGGAGGAGAATATTTGAGTTACGAGTTTGGTCTTCATTTGAAACAACATGGGATAGTTTCACAACCAACGCCACCTGGAACACCACATCGAAATGGTGTGTCCGACCGTCGTAATCGTACTCTATTGGATATTGTTGGATTTGGGGTTCCGGCAAAACCCTTGAGGTTTGAACACTAGCGTGCGCACGAAGATTTCCCCCTATCGAATCTCGCCCTCAGACTTGTTGCGATCCTTAAGCTTAGCTCGATGAACTCACAACACAAGAGAAACAAGATTTATACAGTTTCGGGCCACCATTGTGGTGTAATACCCTACTCATGTGTGGTGGTGGTGGATTGCCTCTTGGGCTGATGATGAACAGTACAAGGGAAGAACTACCTCCGGAGGAGAGGTGTTCTCGAGCTGATGTGGTGTTCTACTTGTTCTCGTTTTCGTCCCTTTCTAGTGTGGTGGCTAGCCCTATTTATAGAGGCCCTAGTCCTCTCCCCAAATATTGAGCGGGGAGGGATCCAATAGCGGTCATTTTGAAAGGGGACAACTAGTACAAGCTATCCTGACTAAAGGTGGTCTTTCCCTGTCAAAGGCGCTAGTGGCGACGCCATCTTGGGCTCCACAATGACCTCCGCCTTGCTGTCATGCTGGTCTTGGTCTCGTTGCACCAATATGGAAACCTTTGCATGATGCCTCGATACTCTGCGCCTGCGCTTGCCCCCTTAGCACCAAAGGGGAAACGAGGACACTACGCCCGCTGGCGCGCGCTTGGCGCCCGCCTAGCTTTTGTCGTCATGGCTTGCGTCACGGGAACCTCGCGAGGTACCCCTTGCCTTGATCTCCCCGCCTCCCTCGCGAGCCTGCCTTGTGAGGCCGCTCCTGAGGAAGCCTTGTGTCCTCCGCCCCGAGAGGCTTGGCCCCTCGCGAGGGTCTTGAGCGTTTTTTGACGAAGACGGGCCGCACTGGGTCGCTGGTGGAGCCACGCCGCGGGTCGCAGGCAGGCAAGTCTGGGGACCCCCGTTCCCAGAACGCATACAGTAGCCCCCAGGTCCAAGGCGTGCTTGGTCTTGGCTTAGCAGCAAAGCTAAAGGGCAAGTGTGGAGCATGATGGGCCCCAACAGCCCGCGGCCTTGGTCGACGTGAGGTGACTGATTGGACGCCGGCGTCTCCGCTTCCCCATGCTACCTTGGCAACTTCCCGACTTGATGAGTCCCTGCTGCATGCAAAAAGGATCATCATTACCTGCGATCGTGGGGGTCGACGGTTGTCCTCCCTTGAGCTATAAACGAGGAGGGGTGAAAGCCCCCGTCGTCCATCTCTTCCCATTCCGCTCGCTTCTCCTCCCTTGCTTCGTTGCTTGTAGCGTCCCCCATGGCGCCCGCGAAGAGGTTTTCGGCCGCGGAGAAAGGGAAGGTTCGCCAGGAAGAGCCTGGATCTCCTCCGCCCAAGCACGGACGCGGTCGCCCTCGCAAGCACTCTGCGACCCCCGCCGTGGCTCCCCGCGGTCGTGGCGGTGGCCCTTCACGTGGTGGGGGCCGCCCATGTCGAGGCAGCCCGGTTGGTGGAGAAAGGCGTGTTGTGGCCGCGTGGCCTCCCTGGCCGCGCTTCCACTCGGCTGAGGTGCCGCCAGAATTTGTCGTGTGGTTGGAAAACCCGGCCAGCAGCTTGCTTGAGCTCCTGCGATTTTCTTCGTTGGCGAGCTGTCGGCTACTGGCCCAGGCGGGCTCTGGTTGCAGGTGGACGGCAGCTAAAGCAGGGCTTCCTGGGTCGCGATGGAGGTCTCCGTCACCGGTAAGGCGGCCTTGGCCCGAGGCTGGCAGATATTCACCCGAACGCGCGGTCTGGGCAGGCCGTGCACCCTCCACTTCAGGTACGATGGCGACACGGCCCTCTATGTGAGGGTGTTCGGAGGGGATGGCCGCCGCGTCAGGTGCTGCCCTGAAGACAACGACGGCGATGATGTGCTCGGTCCTGGCAACGGTCGTGACGAGGGTGAAGGCGAACCCGCTCCCGGCGGCGACCGCGGCTCGTCAAGCTACGGCGGCTCCTCCTTTGGTGGAAGCTCCTCCAGCAGCGGCTAGGATCAACCGCCGCACCGCTATGTCCACCTCGAGGGCAGCAGCAGGGCATCCCGTCGCTGCGCTTCGGTGAAGCGCGAGGCGGGGTCGGGCTGAGCTCAGGAGGTCGCCGTAGGTCCTTCCTCGCGAACCACTGCAAGGCGCGTGCTGCTTTCGTTTTGTTTTCCTTCCTTCCTGCATTGAGAGAGACAAGTATGGGGCCCCGTGGGGCTATGCAACAAACTATGATTTCCTAGTTAACATGCTGCATTTATTGTTCCTGTGCTGTGTAATGGCGTTGTCGTTGTACGTTGGTGTGTAGGAACAACTTAGCTTGATATGTTTGAAGTAGTTTCCGCCGCGCGAGGTGTCCGCTTCAGGTCTTGCCGGACGCCTTAGGAGTTGCAAAAAAACTCGTTGAGTGAATGTCATTTTCCGAGCCCTGATCGCATGCGCTGGCGGCTGTGACCCGGCGTTTTGTGTCGCGGTACCCGAGGGGCATGGAGTGGGAGGGGCGCTCCCGTTGCAAAACCGAATGAGAGAGCCTTGCGAAAATCAGAGGAGAAAGGGCCCACGAGGGCACCAGCGCAGCCCCCTCACGAGGCTTACGAGAGAGAGCAAGTTAGACTAAGAGCTCAAAACAGAAAACGGAGGCAGAAGACGATGGAACGGAACCGAGAAGGAACACCAGAAGCAGCTTTAATCAAGGTTCAAACAAGGAAGAGCGAGCCAACTGCAGAAAGCAAATGAAAAGCCGCGTCCGGCACCTAGTCTAGTCTTCGACGTCTTCTCACCAGCGCGGATGTAAGTGCTGCCACTGGGCGTGGGAGGGAGCCCCTGAGGCCCAAGGGCAGCACTCCCGAGACTCTGGGCGTGTACAGCCCCAGTCATTATTATGTGAGAGTGTCATGGGCGGCGAGCTTCACAAGAACTGGGCCTTCTTCACATGCACCGGGCCTTTCTTCGGGCGGCAAGTTTCATAGGCACTGGTCCTTCTTCATAGGCACCGGGCCTTTCTTCAGGGGTAGAACTTTCAGAGGTGCTGGATGTTCCAGGCGTTATGGATGGGTACCCCATCCTGGGTCTCCAGGCATGCGGTGCCAGGCCTAGAGACGTGGTCGACCTTGAACGGGCCCTCCCACATGGGTGATAGCTTATGCAGCCCTTCCATGGAGAGCACCCGCCTTAGGACGAGGTCACCTACCTTGAGCTCTTGGGGCGGATGCCGCGACAGTGATACCGCCACAGCGCCTGCTGGTATCTTGCCGCCCATAGCATGGCTTCACGGTGGCGTTCCTCCCCCAGCACGAGGTCCATCCCCGCACGACGTCCTGCTGCGCCTCATCGAATGTCGGGATCCGTGCGGATCGACGCCTGACATCGTGAGGGAGAACCACTTCCGCTCCGTAGACGAGGAAGAATAGGGTCTTGCCCGTTGGCTTGGTGGTGGTAGTGCGGATGGACCACAGCATGGACTGGAGCTCGTCGTGCCAGCCCCTGCCGCAAGCCTCCAGCTTTTTCTTGAAGGTCCTGGTCTTGAGGCCCCTTAGGACCCTCGCGTTGGTGCGTTCGGCCTGGCCGTTGCTTCGGGGGTGCGCCACCGATGCGTAGCAGATCTGCGTTCCAGGGTTAGCACAATACGTTTTGAAGAAATTGCTGGTGAACTGTGAACCGTTGTCAGTGATGATGCAGTTAGGGACCCCAAACCAGCTCACGAGGCCCTTGATGAACTTGACCATAGAATTGGCTGGGATGGTGCGGGTGGCTTCCACCTCCGCCCACTTGGTGAACTTGTCGATGGCGACATAGAGGTAGCGGTAACCCCCATGCGCTCGAGGGAATGGGCCCAAGATATCCAGCCCCAGACTGCAAACGGACATGAGAGCGGGATGGTCTGCAGGCCCTGAGTTGGCTGATGGATCTGCTTGGCGTGGAATTGGCAGGCTTTGCAGGACTTCACCAGTTCGGTTGTGTCGTTGAGTGCCGTAGGCCAATACAACCCGCTGCGAAATTCCTTGCTGACGAGGGTCCATGACGACGAGTGGTGTCCGCAGTCTCCACCGTGTATGTTGGCTAGCAACTCTTTCCCCAGTTCCCTGGAGATGCAACATAGGGAAACGTCAGTTGGCCACTTCCGGTATAATTCACCGTCTTGGATCCAGTAGGCCGTGGCCTGCCGGGCCACGCACTCCGTGTCCTCCTTCTCCGGCAGCGTCCCTTGAGTCAAGTATTCCTTGAATTCCTTGATCCAGCATCCCTCCTGAGGCTCTAGCGCCAAGAGTAGGCGCACTCCCAAAGTCGGGCCACAGGCCGGGGCTCCTATGGCAGGTGGCTGAGGTAGTTCTTCCCGAGGCTGTGCCATTCTTGAAAGTGGTGGTGCTACCGATGGCTTGAAGAGTCGTTCCTTGAAATTCTCAGGCTCCTGAGGCAGCCGTTTGGATGCCCTCCTCGCGATGTCGTCAGCCTCTTGGTTGGTGCCGCGGGGCACATGCTGCAACTCCAGCCCCCAGAAGTGCTTCTCCATCTTGCGTACTTCCATGAGATATGCTTCCATGTGCTCGTCCTTCGGCTCATACATCTTGTTGGAGAAGTTGACGAGGAGTTGTGCATCTCCCTTGATGACGAGATGCTTCACTCCCAGTACTGTTGCAGCTTTCAGGCCTGCCATGAGGCCCTCTTATTATGCTATGTTGTTGGAGACCTTCTCGCCCTGCTTCAAACAGAGTTGTACGGCGTAGTAGAGCTTATCCTGAGTGGGTGATATAAGCACTGCACCAGCCCCCGCACCCTGCCGCGAGAAGGCACCATCGAAATGCATGACCCAGCCGTCTGGTGCCTCACTTCCTGGGGAGAAAGAGCGATCCTCGCCCATCTTGAGCTCTGGTGCGTCCGTCCACTCAGCCATGAAATCAGCAAGTGCGGTTCCCTTGATGACCCCGGTTGTGCTGAACTCCAACTAAAACGCCTGCAGCTCGATGTTCCATTCGGCGACTCTCCCAGCCGAGTTGGGGCTCCTGAGTACCCTCTCCAACGGGTAGGCCGAGACGACCTTGATGGGGTGACCTCGAAAGTAGTGCCGCAGCTTGCACGAGGCCACCAAGAGCATGAGTAAGAGCTTCTGAGGCATGGGGTACCGTGCCCTTGCATCTCGCAACACCGTGCTGACGAACTACACCGGGTGCTCGACGAGGGTGGGTGTGCTGACGTGGCCTGCTTCTTCCGGAGGTTGAGGCGCTTCCTGAGCCACATCGCCAGTACTCGGCGAAGGGCGAGGCAACAAGAGGGGTGGTGCGGGAAAGGCCCCTGCGGCGCTGACGAGATCGGTGATGCGGGCGAGCCACTCCTCGTAGAGGTAGTCAATCGGGCAGTATTGCAGGAGGTCGCACGCCGTAAGCAGCACGGCATGCACGTCTGTGGGGGTGCGACAAGCGTGAGACGACGAACCGGCTGGGGTCAGGATGGAGTGGCAATGCGGTCGGCCCACCGCACCGAGGGTTGCAGCGAGGATGCTTGCTTCTCATGCCCCGCCGGGCCGGTGGCGGCGTTGGCGGCAGGCGACGGAGAACGGCGGGGAGGTCTGCCGACAGGAGCCATCTGGGCGAGGCGAGCGGCGAGAGCAGCCCGGCGCTCAGCGGGGCTCGGCGGGCGTCGGACATGGATGCGACGAAGCGATGGGACGCGGATCAATGGAAGGGAGACTCCGGCGCACCCCTACCTGGCGCGCCAAATATCGGATTTCGGGTTCCGGCAAAACCCTTGAGGTTCGAACACATGGGTGCACACGAAGATTTCCCCCTACCGAATCTCTCTCTTAGCCTCACCGCGATCCTTAAGCTTAGCTCGATGAACTCACAACACAAGAGACACAAGATTTATACAGGTTCGGTCCATCGTTATGGTCTAATACCCTACTCCTGTGTGGTGGTGGTGGATTGCCTCTTGGCTGATGATGAACAATACAAGGGAAGAACTGCCTCCGGAGGAGAGGTGTTCTTGGGCTGGTGTGGTGTTCTACTTGTTCTCGTTTTCGTCCCTTTCTAGTGTGGTGGCTAGCCCTATTTATAGAGGCCCTGGTCCTCTCCCCAAATATTGAGCGGGGAGGGATCCAATAATGGTCATTTTGAAAGGGGACAGCTAGTACAAGCTATCCTGACTAAAGGTGGTCTTTGCCTGTCAAAGACCTTGGTGGTGACGCCATCTTGGGCTCCATGATGACGTCCGCCTTGTCGTCCTGCTGGTCTTGGTCTTGTTTCACCGATATGGAAACCTCTTCCTGATGCCTCGATACTCTGTGCCTGCGCTTGCCCCCTTAGCACCAAAAGGGAAACAAGGACACTGCGCGCGGTAACGCCTGCCTGGTGCCCGCCTGGCCTTGGTCGTCATGGCTTGCGTCACGGGAACCTCGCGAGGTACCCCTTGCCTTGATCTCTCCGCGTCCCTCGCGAACCTGCCTGGTGAGGCCGCTCCTGAGGAGGCCTTGTGTCATCCGCCCTGCGAGGCTTGGCCCCTTGCGAGGGTCTCGAGCGTTGCTTGATGAAGACGGGCTACACTGGGCCGCTGGTGGAGCCACGCCGCGGGCCGCAGGCAGGCAAGTCTGGGTACCCCCGTTCCCAGAATACCGACAGATATGGTGCGACCTATGATGTTTCTTACTGATTTACCGCTATCATTTTGGGGTTATACTTTAGAGACGGCTGCATTCACTTTAAATAGGGCACCATCAAAATCCGTTGAGACGATGCCTTATGAACTATGGTTTAGCAAGAAACCAAAGTTGTCGTTTCTTAAAGTTTGGGGCTGCTATGCTTATGTGAAAAAGCTTCAACCTGATAAGCTCGAATCCAAATCGGATAAGTGCGTCTTCATAGGATACCCAAAGGAAACTGTTGGGTACACCTTCTATCATAGATCCAAAGGCAAAATCTTTGTTGCTAAGAATGGATCCTTTCTAGAGAAGGAGTTTCTCTTGAAAGAAGTGAGTGGAAGGAAAGTAGAACTTGATGAGGTAATTGTACCTTCTCCCTTGTTGGAAAGTACTTCATCACAGAAATCAGTTCCGGTGATTCCTACACCAATTAGCGAGGAAGTTAATGATGATGATCATGAAACTTCAAATCAAGTTACTACCGAACCTCATAGGTCTTCTAGCGTAAGATCCACACCAGAGTGGTACGGTGATCGTGTTCTGGAAGTCATGTTACTAGATCATGATGAACCTACGAACTATGAGGAAGCGATGACGAGCCTAGATTCCGCAAAATGGCTTAAGTCCATGAAATTTGAGATGGGATCCATGTATGAGAACAAAGTGTGGACTTTCGTGGAGTTGCCCGATAATCGCCAAGCCACAAAAAATAAATGGATCTTTAAGAAGAAGACCAATGCAGACGGTAATGTCACTGTTTACAAAGCTCGACTTGTTGCGAAAGCTTTTCGACAAGTTCAAGGAGTTGACTATGATGAGACTTTCTCACTTGTAGCAGTGCTTAAGTCTGTCCGAATCATGTTAGCAATTGCTGCATTTTATGATTATGAAATTTGGCAAATGGATCTCAAAACTGCGTTCCTGAATGGATTTCTGGAAGAAGAGTTGTATATGATGCAACTAGAAGGTTTTGTCGATCCAAAGGGTGCTAACAAAAGTGTGCAAGCTCCAGCAATCCATTTATGGACTGGTGCAAGCCTCTCGGATTTGGAGTAAACGCTTTGATAGTGTGATCAAAGCATAAGGTTTTATACAGACTTTTGGAGAAGCCTGTATTTACAAGAAAGTGAGTGGGAGCTCTGTAGCATTTCTGATATTATATATGAATGCCATATTGTTGATTGGAAATGATATAGAATTTTTGGATAGCATGAAGGGATACCTGAATAAGATGTTTTCTATGAAAGACCTCGTAGAAGCTGCTTACATATTGGGCATCAAGATCTCTAGAGATAGATCAAGACGCTTAATTGGACTTTCACAAAGCACATACCTTGATAAAGTTTTGAAGAAGTTCAAAATGGATCAGTCAAAGAAAGGGTTCTTGCCTGTGTTACAAGGTGTGAAGTTGAGTGAGACTCAATTCCCGACCACTGCAGAAGATAGAGAGAAAATGAAAGTCGTTCCCTATGCTTCAGCCATAGGTTCTATCATGTATGCAATGCTATGCAGCAGACCTGATGTGTGCCTTCCTATAAGCATAGCAGGGAGGTAAAAAGTAATCCCGGAGTGGAGCACTGGACAGCAGTCAAGAACATCCTGAAATACCTGAAAAGGACTAAGGAAATGTTTCTCGTTTATGTAGGTGAAAAAGAGCTCGTCGTAAATGGTTATGTAGATGCAAGCTTTGACACTGATCCGGATGACTCTAAGTCGCAAACCGGATATGTATTTTTATTAAAGGGAGGAGCTGTTAGTTGGTGCAGTTTCAAGCAGAGCATCGTGGCGGGATCTACATGTGAAGTGAAGTACATTGCTCCTTCGGAAGCAGCAAAATGAAGGAGTTTGGATGATGGAGTTCATATCCGATCTAGGTGTCATACCTAGTGCATCAGTTCCAATGAAAATCTTTTGTGACAATAATGGTGCAATTGCCTTGGCAAAGGAATCCAGATTTCACAAGAGAACCAAGCACATAAGGAGATGCTTCAATTCCATCCATCATCAAGTGTCGGAGGGGGACATAGAGATTTGCAAGATACACACGGATCTGAATGTTGCAGACCCGTTGACTAAGCCTCTTCCATGAGAAAAACATGATCAGCACCAAAGCTCCATGGGTGTTAGAATCATTACTATGTAATATAGATTATTGACTCTAGTGCAAGAGGAAGACTGGAGGAAATATGCCCTAGATGCAATAATAAATTTATAATTTATTTCCTTAATTCATGATAAATGTTTATTATTCATGCTAGAATTGTATTAACCAGAAATTTAGTACATGTGTGAATACATAGACAAAACATATAGTCTCTAGTATGCCTCTACTTGACTAGCTCGTTAATCAAAGATGGTTTTGTTTCCTAACCATAGACATGTGTTGTCATTTGATGAACGGGATCACATCATTAGGATAATGATGTGATGGACATGACCCATCCGTTAGCTTAGCACTATGATCGTTATAGTTTCATTGCTACTGCTTTCTTCATGACTAATACAAGTTCCTCAGACTATGAGATTATGCAACTCCAGAGTATCGGAGGAACACTTTGTGTGCTACCAAACATCACAACGTAAATGGGTGATTACAAAGGTGTTCTACAGGTGTCTTCGAAGGTGTTTGATGGGTTGGCATAGATCGAGATTAGGATTTGTCACTCCATGTTTCGGAGAGGTATCTCTGGGCCGTCTCGGTAATACTCATCACTATAACCCTTCCAAGCATTGTGACTAATGAGTTAGTTGCGGGATGAAGTATTACAGAATGAGTAAAGAGACTTGCCGGTAATGAGATTGAACTAGGTATGGTGATACAGACGATCGAATCTCGGGCAAGTAACATACCGATGACAAAGGGAACAACGTATGTTGTTATGCGGTTTGACCGATAAGGATCTCCGTAGAATATGTAGGAACCAATATGAGCATCCAGGTTTCGCTATTTGTTATTGACCAGAGACGTGTCTCGGTCATGTCTACATAGTTCTCGAACCCGTAGGGTCCGCATGCTTAACGTTCGATGACGATTGGTATATGAGTTTATGTGATATGATGTACCGAAGGTTGTTCAGAGCCCCGGATGTGATCACCGACATGACTAGGAGTCTCAAAATGGTCGAGACATAAAGATTGATATATTGGACGACTATATTCGGACACCAGAAGTGTTCCGGAGAAGTTCCGGATAAAAACGGAGTGCCGGAGGGTTATCGGAACCCTCGGGGGAACTAAAGGGCCTCGATTGGCTTAGTGGAGAGAGAGAGGGGCGGCCAGGGCAGGCCGCGCCCCCTCCCCCTTGAGTCCGAATAGGGCAATGAAGGGGGCGGTTCCCCCCTTTCCTTCCCCCTCTCCCTCTCCTTCCTTCCCCCTCTCTCCTTTTAGGTGGAAACCCAACTAGGACTTGGAGTCCTAGTAGGATTCCCCTCTTAGGGGTGCGCCAAGGAGGGACAGCCGGCCTCCCCTCTCCTCCTTTATATACGGGGGAGGGGGCACCCCATAGACACACAAGTTGATCTTTTAGCCATGTGCGGTGCCCCCCTACATAGTTTTCCATCTCGGTCATATCGTCGTAGTGCTTAGGCGAAGCCCTGCGCCGGTAACTTCATCATCATCGTGACCACGCCATCGTGCTGAAAGAACTCTCCCTCGGCCTCAGCTGGATCTAGTGTTCAAGGGACGTCACTGATCTGAACGTGTGCAGATCGCGGAGGTGCCATGCGTTCGGTACTTGATCGGTTGGATCAAGAAGATGTTCGACTACATCAATCGTGTTATATAACGCTTCCACTTTCGGTCTATGTGGGTACGTGGACACACTCTTCCTCCATTGCTATGCATCACCTAGATAGATCTTGTGTGATCATAGGATTTTTTTTGAAATTACTACGTTCCCCAACAAATGCTACCCATCAAATAAAAATCAGGTGCCTGAAAATTCGTTTCGAAACTAATGATTCAACTTTATATCCACGTCAACCCTCGAGATGATGGTTGGAAGCAAATGCCAAGTTCACATGGAAAGATCCTTAACAACAATACCAACTTGCAGACGACCAACTAGTACCAGTACCAATACCAAACTAACTTATAATCTTTTTAGTCCTGGCCCTAGTGTTCGTCTGGTAGAAAATCTTGCAGAGGACCAGCTCCCACTCCTTCTCTTGCTCTAGGTCCCTGAGGTGGTACTGGTGCATCACCAAGTTGGTCCTCTGCTGGTCAAAGTTCTTGTTGGTGTGCAGCACCAGAACCTTTTTGTTGCCCGTCTGGCCGGCCGTTGACCATCATCGGCAAGGTATTGCCGGTCTTGTGGCACATCGTGTGCACGCCGCACTCTGATTGTATCTTGTGACGCGTCCATGTGCCCCTTTTGAATGCCCTAGAGTTGCGGTGGAAGAAATGCTTGCTTAGGCCACTTCGTGTGATACCTGCAGTATTGTCGAATGTAGATTTTAGTGTACATAGTGGGCATTTTCATAACATCTTTGGCATGTTGCAGTCACCTGTTTCAGTTTTTATTAACTGTCAAATTGTAATTTCTTCACTAGGTCTGCATCTAAAAAGAAAAATAGAGCTATAAACAAAGCAATATGTTTGTGCAAGTAGACGGACAATCGGTGTCTCACCTAGAAGTTTCTCGGGATGGGTGTAGCATATGCCGTGCTCGCTATCGATGGTTGGTGTCAGTGTCAAAACATGCAGATCCCCTACCCGAGATCCGCCGGTTTTGACACCGACATTGGTGCTTTCATTGAGAGTTCCACTGTGCCGTCCCAATAAGGCTTGATGGCTCGCCTTGTTGTCAAGGATAACATCACCTCTGGAGGAACCTTGGCTGTAGGCCAGACTCTCCGGCTGGGCGGCTTCGTCATGACCGCCCGTTCGGCCGCCACGCTGACGATGACTTCCCAGGTCATCAAGAACAGCCTCCACGTTGTCTCGGAATTCACCGAGTAGATGGATCCAATGGAGCTCTACTCCCTGAATGAGCTCTTGGATCGCATCGCCGCCCTGGGAGTCGCTACGGACTATGATCGGATCGGGCTTAAACCCGACCAAAGGGAGATTAGCTCTCCGTCGGTCACCCATCATATAGCGGTGGTGGAGGAACAAAACAACAATTCTTCCTCTATTTTGAGGATGAACTATGTCCGGATTCCCGAGCTCTCCGAGCCGGATACCCGTCTACGGGAGGACATGGCCCAGGATCCGAACTTAGAATCGGGCAGCGGGCTAGAAAAATTGGGCAACATCCTGGAGCCCGAGCTGCCAGGCTCGCGAACTCCTCTGCCCCTGGGTCTCAGATTGGGTCAAGGTTTGGATTTAAATCTACCCACCCACCCTGATAAAAGTGATCTTCCCCACATCAGACAAGAGCCCCAAGAGACAATACATCACTTCTGGGCCAGATTCCTCCTTGTAATGAACAAGGTCAAGGACTGTCACGAGGAAGACGCAATCTCATTCTTTTGCAAAAACTGCATGGACAAGGGAATCCTCAATGCCATAAGTCGTTGTGACATCGCACACTTTGCTGACTTGGCAGCCATAGTATAGAAGTACTGTGCGATGGAAAGCACCTGGAAAACCCAAACAAAGTTCTGGGATCCTCCGGCTCTCACTAAATCCCTCGTCCGAACTAAAAGGGTGCGCTCTCACAAGCCACCCAGTCCGATTACAAAGAAACCAAAGTTCTCTATAGGGCGTGGAACCGTACTAGAGGGATGGCTCAATGGGCCATGCAAAATTCACAGCACACCGGATATCACACCAACACAAAGCCTTAGAGCATGTTGGATACTCCGGCAGGTGGCCAAGAGCGGTGAGGATCTCCCCATCAACAATACCATAGAGCACCATCCCACGGAGAATAACAATACAGTACTGACAGTCTTCGAGACTTTCGCCTCAAACAATAGGCGTAAGCGAGCACTCTGTAGCCTCGCCGAAGTCTGCCACGTTGCAGCAATAAATCCATGGAAAGACATGACTATAACCTTCAATGCCAGTGACGAACCTCAATTACGAATAGTCCGAGCACCAGCCGCTTTGGTCCTTAGTCCAATTGTGGACGGCTTACGGCTTACTAAAGTGCTCATGGATGGAGGCAACGGATTAAACCTCATCTATAAGGAAACCCTTCAAAAAATGGAAATAGACAAGAGCCGCATTGAGCAAAGCAGCACGACCTTCAGGGGAATCATCCCTAGTCGGGAGGCATGGTGTGCGGGAAAAATCACGTTGGATGTGGTATTCGGCACGCCGGAGAATTATAGGTCCGAATAAATTACATTCCAAGTGGCCCCGTTCAGTAGTGGATACCACACCCTTTTAGGGCGGGACACATTCACGAGCTTCCAAGCTATACCCCATTATGGGTACATGAAGCTCGAGATGCCCGGGCCCAATGGAATCATCACTCTAGCTAGTGATCCAGACGTAGCACTCCGTGCCGAAAATAAAACCGCCACACTGGCCCTTGAAGCATTATCCGAAGCCCTCACGGCCGAAGAGCTAACGACGCTGCACTCCATGGTGGACAGGGACGATGTGATACTCGACAAACGACCCAAATCCACCTCTTTCAAACCAGCGGACGAAATAGTCAAATTCAAGGTCCACCCAATGGACCCTACAAAAACATCATCAATTGGGGCACAACTGAACCCCACAATAGACGCTGCACTGTGAGAGTTCTTGCGCGAGAATTGGGACATCTTCGCCTGGCATCCCTCAGACATGCCAGGTATCGCGCGCAGGCTGGCCGAGCATAGCTTAAACATACTAAAGGGATACAAGCCGGTCAAGCAGACTCTTCGGCACTTTTCAGAACCCAAGCGACAAGCCATGGGAGAAGAGCTAGCCAAGCTACTCGAGGCCGAATTCATCAGAGAAATAAAACATTCAGACTAGCTAGCAAACCTGGTGATGGTACCAAAGAAGGACAAATCCTAGCGCCTGTGTGTCGATTTGAAGGACCTCAATAAGGCTTGCCCTAAGGATCCCTTCCTCCTCCCCCACATCGATCAAACCATCAATGCTACCGCAGGACACGACTCTTTGTGTTTCCTCGATGCTTACTCCGGATACCATCAAATCAAGATGGCGGAGTCCGATCAAGCCGCAACGGCGTTCATAACCCCATACGGCCCTTTCTATTTTAACACCATGCCTTCCGGGCTCAAAAACGCCGGTGCAACCTATCAACGCATGATTCAGACATGCCTGGAAACACAAATAGGCAAAACAGTGGAGGCATACGTAGACGACATGGTCATCAAAACCAGACACGTCGAATCCTTAATAGACGACTTGAGGCTTATGTTTGACAATCTCCGAACATATGACATCAAGCTCAATCCGGAAAAATGCGTCTTTGGCGTACCTGCCGGAAAGCTCTTGGGCTTCATCATCTCCAATAGAGGAATTGAAGCAAATCCAGCCAAAATTCGAGCTCTGTCATAGTTGGCTACCCCAACAGACCTCAAGCAAATCCAAAAATTAACTAGATGCATGGCTGCCCTAAGGCGCTTTATCTCCCGATTAGGAGAAAAGGCATTACCTCTTTATCGCCTTGTTCGGCGCACCGACCGCTTCGAGTGGACGGATGGGGCTACAGCCGAACAGGAAGAAATAAAGGCCCTCTTGGCCAGCAATCCAATCCTAGCCGCGCCAAGAATTGGCGAACCCATGTTGTTATATATAGCTGCAACACACCAGGTTGTAAGCGCAGCACTCGTCGTCGAACGAGAGACGGACGGACACGAGTTCCCGCTTCAAAATCCAGTATACTACGTATCCACCGTACTCACTCCATGCAAATCACGGAACCCACATTATCAAAAGATAGCATACGCGGTCTTCATGGCATCCTAAAAACTACAACACTACTTTCAAGAGTGTTCAATCACGATGGCCTCCGAAGTACCACTCAATGACATAATAAAAAACCAAAATGCCACGGGCCGGATTGCTAAATGGGCTATCGAGCTCCTCCCGCTCGACATAACATACAAATCACGGTGAGCCATTAAGTCGCAAGTACTGGCTGACTTCGTCGCCGAATGGACAGAAGCTGAAGTCCCTAAAGAGTACAACGCGTACTCCAATTGGATCATGCACTTTGACGGCTCTAAGATACTGGCTGGTCTGGGGGCAGGCGTTGTCCTAACATCCCCCACCGGAGATACAGTCCAATACGTACTCCAAATCCTATACACAGATTCCAACAATGCAGCCGAATATGAGGCTCTGTTGCATGGTCTTCGGATGGCAGTCTCCATGGGCATTCAATGCCTAGAAGTGCGCGGGGATTCAAACCTCACAATATTTCAAATAAATGGAGACTTTGACGCCAAGGACCCAAAAATGGCGGCCTACCACAATGCCATCCTTAAAATGTCAGCTCGGTTCGAGGGGCTCGAATTCCACCATGTGGTCCGAGAAAACAATCAAGCGGCGGATATCCTCGCCTGCATCGGCGCTAAGCGTGACCCCGTCCCACCTAATATCTTCCTGGAAAGGCTGTTCAAGCCATCCGTGGTATGGGAAGGGGAGACCGGCAATATCAGTCCGAATCCGAACACAACCCCTGATACCAAACACTCTGACATAATCGGAGGCTCCTCCACTGAAATAACACCGTCAGCCCACGTGATTATGACTATCATCGCCCCGTGGACAGAACCCTTCTTAGCCTACCTAAATAGGCAAGAACTCCCCGAGGACCAAAATGAGGCACGTTGTATTGTGCGACTCTCTAAAGCCTACAAGGTCCACGAGGGAGAGATTGATAAGAAAAGCGCAACTGGAGTGCTCCAAAGGTGCATCTCTGAAGAGGAAGGATGGCAGCTTTTGGCAGAAATTCATGCTAGACTCGGCGGCCACCATGCTGCAGCTCGGGCCCTTGTAAGCAAGGCCTTCCGTACAGGTTTCTACTAGCTGACAGCCCGAGCGGACGCACAGGACCTCGTCCAACATTGTGTCAGTTGCCAGCTTTTTGTAAATCAATGCCATATACCACCTACCGCTCTTCAAACAATCCCCATAACTTGGCCCTTTGCGGTCTGGGGGCTCAATATGGTTGGCCCCTTAAAGGAGGAAGCCATAAGAAAAAAATACTTGTTGGTCATGGTAGATAAATTCACCAAATGGATAGAGGCCAAGCCAGTTAAAACGGCCGAATCCAGACCAGTGATAGAATTTATATTCGGAGTCGTACACCGTTACGGTGTCCCCCACAGCATCATCACCGATAATGGCTCCAACTTTACAGCCAACGAGGTGAAAACTTGGTGCGGCAAGATGGGCATTAAGCTCAATTATGCCTCTGTCTATCACCCCCAAACAAACGGTCAAGTCGAATGAGCAAATGGTCTTATTATGAGCGGCATCAAACCCAGACTAGTGCGATCCTTGAAGGAATCGGATTTGCACTGAGTCGAGGAACTCGACTCTGTACTATGGGGGCTGCGGACCACGCCAAATCACACCACCGGATACACACCATTTTTTATGGTGTACGGCGCACAGGCGGTGTTGCCCTGCGATATTATTCATGACTCACCTCGAGTGTGCATGTACGAAGAGAGAGAGAAGCCAAGCTAGATCGGCAGGATAGTTGAGATGCCCTGGAGGAGGAGTGGGACATCACGAAGGCCCATTCCGCATTTTATCAGCAGCAGGCTCGAAGGTATCAAAGTACAGAAGTACGGGCCAAAACCTATAACATTGGCGAACTCGTTCTATGCCTACAAGAGAAGAAAAAGGACAAGCTCAAGCCCAAGTGGGAGGGTCCCTTCATCATTGACAAAGTTCTCACCAGAGGAGCGTACCGTCTGCGTGATGCATTAGATAACCGACTCAAGTCGAACCCATGGAACGCGGCCAGACTCTGAAGATTCTGCGCCTAGTGCCGAACTCTGTGTTCATTTCCCTATCTCTGCTTTTTTTAAGTTATGTCCTCCTTCTTTCTTTCCTTCCTTTTTATATATAGCCTTAAAAGCTTTAAGAGTGCTTAGACCGCACACTCCTGCCGCGCTATGCACGCTCAATATACCTGGGGGCTTCTTATATAGAAGCTAAATATAATTATCTTCTGGGCTTTATGCCCACCACATATGCATCATTTATCCATATCTGCCTTTTTTCACCATTATTTGCATCATATGACTTCAGTTTTGGCCACGCTGGGTTGGCTGGCTCTTGTGTTTATGCCCTACGTTCCTGTTAATTTGGCTAGGGCATAACGGGAGCACCTCTGCGATTTTATTGTCGGGTCAGCCGGATGTGTACCTCAGATTGGGTGAAGCCGAAAGCTAGCGTTCTTAAGGGAATATTCAGTCGGTGAACAAAAGATATCTTTTACTCATTACAAAACATGCCCCCAAATGCTTATATCCAGCATCATTTTTCGCAGTTCGGACATGCACGTTAATGCATGCACACCCAGGGAAAAGAACCCTTAACGGAACTATTCTCCCTGGAAGATGTTTCTTACTACCCATGTAATATAACATGGCTAGTTGGGTACTTGTCTGTTCAAGCACTTATGACCCCTACGCCTGGTTTCCACGTGTCCCTCGGTTTTCACATAACTGAGCGGGTATTCGGATACACTCCGGACTGTTGGGTTCAGAGGTTGAAGCGAAAAGGTCCGCCAAGACAAATGATTTACAATCCGTCTAGGGACAAAATACGTCCTTTGAAGTACAAAGTCACTTAGATTGACTAAATTCTTCTTATATACCATCCAACAGGTTGTCTAGCCTACAATCCTGTTGGGAATACTTTGCGGCTAAAGCTACCTGGTCATATACCAAACTAACGGGGATCTCTTTCCCATCTGACCCTACAGGTCCGACCTCGGCCATATGGTTCGGGTCAGCCTTGGTGTATCGAGTCTTCACCATGTCCCAGGCTTCCCTTGCACCTTGTCGGCAGGCCAATATCTTCCATAATCGGAAGTGCCGCCGCGCTCCCTTGAGCATCTCAACAAGCTCTCCCATGCCACCGGGTAGGGATGAGGACGGCCACAAGGCCTGGGCAATACCCTGCATCACCTGCCGAATTTGTCCGTGCAGTTGTGAGAGTTCTTGGAGAAGATCGCCTGCAGATCCGGGCATCTCCTCTTTGGGACGACCTGTCAGCATACCTACAGATATGATTCTGTTAGGTTGTTTCTTTGCCGAACTGTACAGAGGTTCGTTCAAGCACTCACCAAAAATGTCGCGTCGAAGCCGCTTATTCTCCTTCACGGAGTCAGCAAGCTGGCCCCAGACATCTTTTAATTCAATGTCCAGCCAGGTCTTGGCATCCTTGAGATCATTATTCTCTCGAATAATCCGTGTAAGCACGTGCTCGCCGGCCTCTAGCTGTCGTTGAGCATGTTGCTCATTTTCCGATATGATCTCTGGATTGTTTCCAGGATTGTCTGCATAATCTATTGTTAGATTTGCATGCATGCCGAATACGAACTGGTATATGTCAATACATTCTTTTTGATCACGACAATTATTACCAGATGAGGCCTTCTTGGACTCCTCCATTCTGGCGACTGCGGCCCGTAGCTTGGCTTTGCACTCCTCCAGCTCTTTTGACAGCTGGGTATTCTTCTCTGTAAGAACCTATGCATACAATTGATCCTTAAATCAGTTGTGCGAACTATTTCAAGTCTCAGGGGCTACTCATATACATACTTATCAAATTTTCTTACCTGTATATCATTTACGTACTGAACCGTAGCTCTGGTAAGGCCATCTTGAGCAGCTCGGATGTACGCATCCCCTGAGTTGAAGGCATTGAATGCCTCTTCAGAGAAATTAGGGTCTCGTAGTGTGGCTCGTCGACACATGTGATTCATGGCCCTCTCCACTTTGGAGTTTGTAGCGGATAATCTATCTGCATCCTCTGTAGGAGGACCATCCGGCGATGTCCCCACGTTAATCTCCGCCCTTGAGTCCGGCCTCGGAATCCGGCTGGTGGAGGCGTGACCCGCAGGCTCTCCGGATATAGTCCGATGAGCGCTTTTTGTGTCGGGGAACCATGGACATTGTTATATTTTAAGGACGATAATTGCGTAGCAGGTATTTAATCATACCTCTGCGACGATGTCTTAGTCCTGACTGCCTTCCTTTTAAGCCGACCCGGTTTCGGTGCTCCTTGTTGACGAGTCACCGCGGGTTCGGCGCGGTGTTCCGATGGCCTTCCCTGTGAAATGCAATACAGGTGTGGTGGGTAAGGCGCAAAGAGGGTATCCTTCTTATAAATTGGGACTCCGGTTTTACTTACATGTGATGCAGGGAGTAGGCCAGGATAATCAGCTATGATGGCCACCAAGGTACCATCACAACTTAACTGATAAAATGTTCTGTCGACGAGCTCCACAAATATGTCCGGATCTTCTTCAAGTCCGGGGTCGAGGGCCCGGTCGGGGTCCTCTGGCTGTGGAGACGGGCTGTGGACCTCCCTCATAGATTTTCATAGTTCCTTCTATGAATGGGCAAGGTAAATATTTGTGATAAGCAATGCGGGAAAAGAATGGAATAAAAGGTAGCAGCTCACCTAGCTTTGGGGGTTGTACATGGAGAATCCATCCCGTGGCTTAATACGGATGAACTCCTCTTCCTGTCCTTTGAACAAGTCGGATAGTATTTTCACCAAAGCGTCGGCAGAGTCCGGACCTTTACGGCCGCAGCGGGTGGCATCGTCTTCTCCATTGAAGTGCCACATGGGCTTCCCCCAATACTGAAGTGGCTATACCCCCCGCATTATTCATATTGGCATAACTTCAATGATTGTCAGTCATGATCTGGCCAGCGTCTTCATCCTGTCCATCAGGAAAAGGACCTCTCTGTTATCTTCCTCCTGGGGGCTCCGGGGCGCCAGCTGTGGCATTTCTTCAATGGGGCATTTGTAAACTCAGGAAGGCCCATCCAAATAGGGTCCCGAAGGGGGACGTCCTCCATATAAAACCACTCTGAAGGCCAGTCTTCGGATGTCTTCTTCGGAGTACCGGACAAGTATCTGGTCCTGGCGATGCGCCATATTTCGGCTCCGCCCACTTGATATATTGACCCCTCCTGGGCATGAGGCAGAATAGCCTCTTCCATAGCTCGAAATGAGCTTCGCAGCCATGAACGGCTCGCAAAAGGCGATGTAGCCGGCGATATGTAAAATCGAGGCAGGGGTGAAGTTATGCAGCTGGAGGCCATAGAACTCCAGGAGCCCGCGGAGGAACGGATGGATTGGAAATCCATGTCCCCTCAGCAAGAAAGGGACAATGCATACCGCTCCCCCTTGGATGGGTTGGGAAAACTCTCTGCTTGCTCCCCACCATTATAGGTGGCTAGTCCAGCTCGGACAGGGACCATGTATGCGGGCGGGAGAAATCCCTGGGTCTGTAACTCTACCAATCGGCTGCGGGGAACGGAACACCTCTCCCAATCGCTTGGCTTAGTGCTACGGGAGCGAGAGGAAGAGCCGCGACAGCCGGCCATGATGGAATGGTTTCTTCCGGACGCGCTCTGGTGGATGCTCGCTGGGGGGAGATGGTGTGATTTGGATCTAAGGATCCCCGTCTCTTTAAATAGACGATTTACTTACATAGTCAGGGTGGCAAATGTATGAATGCCCTGACTTCTCACATTCGCTCGACACGTGGAGATAGCCATTATTGCAGCACATAAGCCGAGGAGTGCAACATTGATGGGAAGCCGGACACTGCTTGTTACAACACGTACTCTGGATAATTTGGAGAAGAACCCGCCTTGCAATGCCGAAGACAATCTACGCGCCAGACTCATCATCATTGAAGCCTAGTTCAGGGGCTACTCAGTCTGGTATTAAGGGGTCCTCGGACAGCCGGACTATATACTTTGGTCGGACTGTTGGACTATGAAGATACAAGATTGAAGACTTCGCCGTGTGTTCGGATGGGACTCTCCTTTGCGTGGAAGGCAAGCTTGACAATTCGGATATGTAGATCTCCTTCTTTGTAACCGAATATGTGTAACCCTAGCCCCATCCGGTGTCTATATAAACCGGAGGGTTTAGTTCGTAGGACAACAATAATCATAATCATAGGCTAGCTTCTATGGTTTAGCCTCTACGATCTCATGGTAGATCAACTCTTGTAATACTCATATCATCAAGATCAATCAAGCAAGAAGTAGGGTATTACCTCCGTCGAGAGGGCACGAACCCGGGTAAACATCATGTCCCCCGCCTCCTGTTACCATTAGCCTTAGACGCAAAGTTCGGGATCCCCTACCCGAGATCCTCCAGTTTTGACACCGACACCCATGCCTTCTTCCTCCTCAGCCCATCCACCATTTGAGCTCCAGCGCCCAAGTCCCAATCTTTTCCATTGCCACCAAACACCCCAGCCATGTACGGATCTGGAGTGCAGGGCAAGTGGATGGCTTCTTCTGTTAGAGAGGAGAACATCAAGGAGCTCCAGGAAGCTTGGTACCTGGCCGCGGATATAATCCACTAGTTCCCTGCCAAAAAGCAGATCATTCCCACTCTGAAACCTAATGAGAGGGTAGTGTTCATCCCCTATTTCCTTCGCGGACTAGGGTTTCCCCTTCATCCTTTCGTCTGTGATCTTATGTTTTACTATGGGTTAGACTTTATGATCTAGCCCCAAATTCCTTCCTCAACCTTTCGGCATTTATCGTCGTGTGCGAGGGATTCCTACGCGTCCCTCCCCACTTTGGCCTATGGCTCAAGTTCTTCAATGTGAAGCCGAAGGTGATTGAAGGCCAACACGCGGAGTGCAGCGGCGCCATGGTGAGAAAACTCCCCAACATCACCTGGCCAAAGGGGACCTTTGTGGAGAGCGTCAAAGGATGGCAACAGGGGTGGTTCTATATCACGGAACCCCGCAATGCCACATGGGCCAACGCTCCTGAGTTCAAGTCCAAGCCCCCGATGCGGCTTACATCCTGGCTCAATAAGAGCCTAGATTGGGAGTCTCCTGATGTAACACCCCGAGACCGACGCAACAGAAGACTTCCAACTATTCCGAGTTTCGCCGTGTGTTTCTTTTGTGCTTGCTCTTTTATTTTTGCATTGCATCATGTCATTAACCTTTGCATCTCAACTCAAAAAATAAATTGCATAGATGGTTTTCTCATATTGCTATGTCAGTACTAATCCTTCTTGATCATCGAGGTCGTCATGTTAATTCTTTTCCAACATTCTCACCATCATTCTCCCCATCCGCAAGATCAATTCTAAGTTTTCTCAATGGTGTTTGTTTCATTCATCCCAAGTTGTCTTTGTTTTCCCCACCCTCCCACCCTTTTATTCAAGGACTCATATATTTTAATCATGTATCCATTTATTCATGTGAAGTCACTTCACCCTTTTCAATCAATGTTCTGATCTGGTGATCCCTCGTGAAGATGCTCACAAGCTTCAAGTTTATAATTCTTCGTTCTCTTTTCTTCTCTGGTGGATTCAATTCGAGCTTTGTCGATCATATCCTTTCCTCGTTTCAAATGTTTTCTCATGCCAGTGCACCTCTTAATCATTCACTTCTCTATATTCCTTCGTTCTCGAGTGTTGAATATATATCAGAAGGCTCGTCTTTTCATTCAAGATCCGTTCAAGCTATTTGGAGATTATTATCTCATTCTAGTCATTTAATTCAACCGGTGGAATCTCTCTTCAAAATTGTTCAACGGTGTTTTGTTTTGAGTGGGCCCTAACCCACATGTCTTTTCCCAGGATCTTACCTGACTTTTCTAATTACCAGGAGCCATTCGCAAATTCATTTCCAAGTTTGTCGTAAGAATGAATCTCATTAGTCAGCTGTTTTCCAAGATCGATCTCAAAATTATTTTTTTCATTGTTGGCTCAACCTTTTTGTTTTTCATTCTCCCGACGTATCTCAACAATTCATGGTGGTATTTCTCGTCGTCATTCTTGGATTTTGAAGACCGAAGAAGAGCTGCTCTTAAATCTTGGTCCATTCTCTTGAAGATTCATGGTTCTAGCTTGATGCCATCCCTATAATTGTTTTTGATTGTGACAATTCTTTTCTTACCATCCGGAGCATTTCATGAGTTGTTTCCATTTCTTTCCTCCGAAGGCCATCATGTCATAATTCTTCATTCTCAGCGTGTAGCTATCGTTCTCCAAATCTTACCGGTGAATCATTCAAATACCCTCTAATCAGTTCATGATCTTTTCGTTCTCATGTATCTAAATCCCCTCAAGTATCTTCATTCTTTCCAGTGAATTGTGCCTTTGCTACTTTCATTTTCAATTCTTACGGTGGTTCGTTCGAGATTCCTATTCCTTTGTTACCGTATCATTTCATTCGTTCTTTCCAATCCTCCCAGTGATTCGTCGAAGACTTCTTCAAGTTGGCGCTATATCTCTCTTCAATCCTTGCAAAATAATAAGTAGTATGCCAAATCCGTTGCTTGTCATCAATTTAAAATGGTGAAGGATACGCATAACATAATTCTTATTATTGTTTCATCTAGGTAATCTAGTTTCTTCTTTCCAGAGTTGTTCATCATGTCATTTTTCTCGGTTCGAGATGCTTCATCTTTTCTTTTCTGGAGTTCCAAGTTTTCCGCATTATCTTGTCGCGAAGCTCCATCTAAATCATCGCAAGGCTTCACCTTGTGTTTTCAACCTCTCTTTCTTTTTATCATCCTTTCATTACTGGAGTTTTTCTTGGAGGATATACATGGTGGTTTGTCAAGGATTCTTTTCATTCTTCAACATTTCTCTCGAAGTTATGATCTGCCGAGCTATACTCAAAATTAAACATGGTGTTCAACACATGGTGTTCATCGTGCATCCCGAAGTGCAATTCTTTCTACCTTTTGAGGTGGTCTTATGTCATTCTTGACAATTTCACTTCGTGTTTCATGATTCACAAGTTGTTAAGAATGAGATATTTAAACCCATCATTTTCTCTTCGTTCAGGAGATCCTTTGCAACCCATCAATCTCTTCATTGGAGTTGTCTTGGGTTATATTTCACCTAAAGCCTTCCCTAAGGAATGTTGCTATTGTGGTGCTTATCAATGATCCAAGTTATCTCTCTATCATCTTGTTGGAAGAAGTTTTTTTTTCATATCGTTGGTGTTATCAATTATATTATTTGTTTCTGTAGTGGCAGAATTTCGCCTCAATTTTGAGAAGTTTTCCATAAGCCCACTACAAGCTTATTCGTTTCGTTGTTGGTTTTCCAACAACTCCGTTCTAACCTTCTTGGAAGGGTGCTTTCCAAGATCATTTGTGGCAGAAGTTGGCATTTTCTTCTCCATTCCTTTATTCCAATGATCTATCTTCTATTCTTTCTTCCGGAGGCATGGTAATGTTGCTCTCTTCACTCAGCATCTCGAATTGTGAGGATCGTGTTCTTTTCTTGCTTATCCATTTAACCGGAGTGTTGTGTCTATCATTCCTCTTTTAATCGGAGCCTCATCCAAGTGCTTTCATTTTGCCAAGTTCATATTCTATCCCTTCCATTTTCAACCGGAGTGTTGCCCGAATTCTTCCTCTCTCATCTTGTTTTAACCGGAGTGGTTTCGAATTATATCTTGTCCAATAAACTCTTGATTCATGTTTTTGCAACCTTCAAGTTCTTGTAATGTTCCTTGTTCCTCTTTTCTAACGGATTGTTTGCAATCTCGTTCATCTCCTTTGTATTCTTCCTCTCAAGGTTCGTTGTTTCACTCATTTGTCGAAGAAGCAACTTAGTTTTACCTCTTCTCTTCCTTTTCCGTTTCTCTCCGGCGCCATCCTAGATCTCGGGACGAGATCCTCTTGTAGTGGTGGAGTGTTGTAACGCCCCGAGACCGACGCTCTAGAATACTTCCAGCTATTCCGAGTTTCACCGTGTGTTTCTTTTGTGCTTGCTCTTTTATTTTTGCATTGCGTCATGTCATCATGCCATCATGTCATTAACCTTTGCATCTCAACTCAACTAATAAATTGCATAGATGGTGGATCTATTTAAATCGAGGGAACGGTGACTTCTCTTTATAACATATCGTCCCAATATTAGGGAGCTATATTAAATATTTCTTTAATTTGGAAATCACCATAACACACTTGCAAATTATCCCAATGCCTTTGTTATCTTAATTCTTGGTCTCCAACCTTGCCATATATTCTTTCATCATATTCCGGAGCTCCACCAAAAATCCAAACATTTTTGGACCTTCCCAACCCTCACTTACTATTCAAATAATTTGAATTTAAATCAAATGAGTTTGAATTTAAATCTTTCAATCATGGCCTTTTCTATTTTCTCGGATCAAGCTCATTTTTAGGAGTCCAAAAAAATTAACCCTATGTGCATATTCTTTCCCTAACCCCCTCTTCATTTTCCTTCTCTCTAATGTTTTCCTGTTATAGAAATTAAAGAGAGAGGAGAGAGCCCAGCCCAGCTGCGCCTTCTAGTAGCAGCATGCCACTAGGCCAGGCCGGCCCACCAAACCCCTTGAGGCCTAACCCTATCTAACCCTAGCCCGACCCCCCTGCTCGATACCTATCCCTCTCGTTTCCTCTGCCCGCCGCCACACACATACACAAGCATCGAGCTAGGGAGAGGAGCTCCCTGCGCCCGATCCCCTCGCCTCCCTCCTCCTCGATCTGGCCCGAAACCACCGTCGGTCGCGCCTCTTTGCCTCCGCGCTGTCCATCCCATGATCCGGCCCCCCCAGCCTTGTCAGCGCCCGTGCCTCCTCCTCCCTCCGTTCGGCTTCAACCTCCAGGCCATCTCCGCTGTGACCCATCCGGCCACCGCCCGCTCCGGTGACCCATCGCCACCCGCCACCGTCGGTGACCACCAGGAGGGCCATGCCGCGCCACCCCTGCCTCGACCCTGCTTCGACTCTGCACCGCGCCGCCCGTCGACCCGCCGCATCCTCGCGTCTCCCTTCCTCGTCTCGCACCCGAGCCGTCCCCGAGCGCCTCCTCCTTGCTGCTTCGCCTGTCGCCTCCCATGGAGCTCCGCCGCTGGGGCTGCTCCTCGCCTGCGTCGCTGCCTTCCCTCGCGCTGTTGCTCCTCTGCTTCGTCCTCTGCCGCCGGCAGCGCGCGTGACCGAGCTGCCCCTGCCTTGTTCGACCACCTGAACCGTGCCAAGTCGTTGCCTCTTTGCATCTGCACTGTGTTGCCGTGGACGCATGTACCAGTACACTACGAAAACGTGAATCGCCAAGACAGGACCCGTCAAGTACCCCTTCGGATTCGTCAAGACCCTCAAGTATGACTACACCCGATGATGCGTCAAGTACCTCTATCGTCGACCCCGTGGGCGTCAAGTTCCTCTATGAAACATGTACCACTACTCCCAAGTTCCACTACAAGACGTACAACTACCGTCGTCGTGTACGACTACTTCCACTACCGATGCCGTGTACAACTACTTCCTCTACATCACGAGAACGTCTACTTCCCTCAACGATCTCGATCCGCTCCGAAACGCATGCTTCGAAGGTATAATCCCAAGATGATCACCCGTGGACCGAATGCATGTGTTGTATGAGATGCTCGTGTTTGCGCCGTGCCCGTTTGCTTCATGCACGTTCCTCCTCGTTTTCCATGCCGTCGACCTATGGGAACCCGGTATCCGGGATTACCCCACCTTCTTTTGCATGTTGCGTACGTCCACACTTTCTTTTGCACCGACATCTCGATGAGTTGTTGGATCATCGGAATGTTGCTGTGGCACCATTCCCATTGTCGTTGCCGTCGCACCCGTTTCGTTCCACCAAGGTGACCAAATACTTCATAACATGCTCATGTCAACATTTTCATAAAATTGCATAAAACTTGTATATGTCATCCACATCATGATAACAACAATTAAAATGTTTAAAATTGTTGTTTGCGTTAAATTGCTAATTGACATGTGGGGATTTACCGGAATTGTTGTACTCTTGTTTCCGGCCTCACTTAAACCTGCCTAAATAGTTAGTTTAATTATGCTTCACCTCTTGCCATGTTTAACAACATTTAATATTGTTTGGTAGCTTAAACGAGATTAAACTAAATATGTCAATGTGGTGTTTTGTCAATATGCAACTCGTTGCATATTGAGCTCCACTTAACTTGTAGTATTGTTTGTTGCACTTTGCCACGCCATGCCTCATTAAACCGGACATGCATCATACTTGATTGTGCATCATGCCTTGTCTATGTGTTGTGTGTTTACCATTTTGTTTGCTTCTTTCCGGTTTGCTTCTCTCGTTAGCTTCGGTTTCATTCCGGAGTTGTGAGGATTCGTTCGACTACCTCCACTTGTCTTCTTCATGGACTCGTTCTTCTTCCTAGCGGGATTTCAGGCAAGATGACCATCACCTTGGATCTCACTACTATCATTGCTATGCTAGTTGCTTCGCTCTATCGCTATGTTGCGCTACCTATTACGTACTCTTCAAGCCTCCCAAATTGCCATGTCAGCCTCTAACCTATTTAACCCTTCCTAGCAAACCATTGTTTGGCTATGTTACCGCTTTGCTCAGCCCCTCTTATAAATCTTAATTGTTATATCATTTTAACACTGTCACTTGGGCCAAATCCTCGTGGGCCGCTGCAGGATCCTCCAATTTGGCCCGATTGTGTTTTTTATCAGTCTTGCATTTTGCTATTTGTCTAGTGCATTGCCTATTTACATAATTGCCTTTGTCTTAAATTGTTTATAGCTAAATATCCATGCATCCAAATGAAACATGTCATATATGCATCTTGCTCAGATTATCATGTAATTTCACAATGTCCAACTTTCATTCATGTTTAAGATGTTTAAAATTGTTGTTTCCATTAATTTTGCATAAATGACATCCTAAAAAGGTTTATTTCATAACTAAATAATTGTAGCTCGGTTTTAAATGTTCTTTATATGTAAATGGGCTAGAAAAATGCATAGTTTAATATGGTCGACTTTATTTTCCTGTTTAACAACTTTAAAATATGGTTTAGGGAAGAACAATACCAAATTCGAAATATGGACATGAGGATTTTCCGGAATTGTTGTTTGTGGTTCCGGCCTCATTTAAACTTACCTAGATAGGTAGTTTTATTATGCTTCACCTCTTGCCATGTTAACCAACATTTAATATAGTTGAGTAGTTTAAAGGGAGAGAACTAAATAATTGTTGTGAAGTTTCGTCAATATGCAACTCGTTGCATGTTGAGCTCCACTTAAGTTGTAGTTTTGTTTGTGCACTTTGCCATGTCATGCATATTCAAACCGGACATGCATCATGCTTGATTGTGCATCATCCCTTGTTTATGTGATGGTTGTTTACCATGTTGTTTGCTTCTTTCCGGTTGTGCTTCTTCTCGATAGTTCCTGTTTCGTTGCGATCGTGAGGATTCATTCGTCTACGCTTGGTTCATCTTCGTGGCTTCATCTTCTTCATGGACTCGTTCTTCTTCCTTGCAGGATTTCAGGCAAGATGACCTTCACCTTGGATCTCACTACTATCATTGCTATGCTAGTTGCTTTGTTCTATCGCTATGTTGCGCTACCTATCACTTGTTCTTCAAGCCTCCCAATTTGCCATGTTAGCCTCTAACCTTTTTCGTCCTTCCTAGCAAACTGTTGCTTGGCTATGTTACCGCTTTGCTCAGCCCCTCTTATAGCGTTGTTAGTTGCAGGTGAAGTTCAAGATTGCTCAATGATGGATAGGATTATGTTGGGATATCACAATATCTCTTATATTATCAATGCTTCTATATACTTGATAAAGGGTGGAAGACTCGGTGTTATGTTCCACTCTTGCCGCCCTAGTTTCTGTCATATCGGTGTTATGTTCTTGGATTTTGTGTTCCTTACGCGGTTGGGTGATTTATGAGACCCCCTTAATAGTTTGCTTTGAATAAAACTCCTCCAGCAAGGCCCAACCTTGGTTTTACCATTTGCCTCACCACCACCTATACCCTTCCCTTGGGTCGGCCAACCCGAGGGTCATCTTTATTTTAGCCCCCCCCCCGGGCCAGTGCTTCTCTAAGTGCTGGTCCAAACCGAGCGATGTCCGGCGCCCCCTGGGCAACCAGGGTCTATGCCAACCCGACGTCTTGCTCATTCGATGTGCCCTGAGAATGAGATATGTGCAGCTCCTATCGGGATTTGTCGGCACAACGGGCGGTCTTGCTGGTCTTGTTTTACCATTGTCAAAATGTCTTGTAAACAGGGATTCCGAGACTGATCGGGTCTTCTTGGGAGAAGGAATATCCTTCATTGATCGCGAGAGCTTATCATGGGCTAAGTTGGGACACCCTTGTAGGGTATAAACTTTCGAAAGCCGTGTCCACTGTTATGTGGCAGATGGGAATTTGTTAATGTCCGGTTGTAGATAACTTGACACTTGACTTAATTAAAATGCATCAACCGCGTGTGTAGCCATGATGGTCTCTTTTCGGCGGAGTCCGGGAAGTGAACACGGTTTTGGGTTATGCTTGATGTAAGTAGGAGTTCAGGATCACCACTTGATCATTGCTAGCTTCACGACCATTTTGTTTGTTCTCTTCTCGCTCTTATTTGCGTATGTTAGCCACCATACTTGCTTAGCCACTGCTGCAACCTCACCACTTTACCCCTTCCTTTCCCATTAAGCTTTGCTAGTCTTGATACCCATGGTAATGGGATAGCTGAGTCCTCGTGGCTCACAGATTAGTACAACAACAGTTGCAGGTACAGGTTTTGCGATGATCATGACGCGAGAGCGATGTTTGCTTGTTTTTGAGTTCTTCTTTTGCTTCTTCTTCAAACAGGGGATAGGTTCCAGGTCGGCAGCCTGGGCTAGCAGGGTGGGTGTCGTTTGAGTTTTTGTTTGTGATTCATCCATAATCAGATGTTGCTCATATGTTTTGTGTTGTTGTATTCATGTGGCATTGTATGCCTTTGTATGTATCCCCATCTATTATGTAATGTTGATGTAATGATATCCACCTTGTAGAAGAGTTTCAATATGCGGTTCTATCCTTGGTGGGACCTTCGAGTCTCTTTAGGATAGTATCGCATATTGGGCGTGACAAGTTGGTATCAGAGCCTCGACCGACCCTAGGAGCCCCCTTGATTGATCGTGTAGTTTGGCCGATGTCGAATCTAGAAGAAAATTGTTTTTGGAGTCTAGTTATATCGGAGAGTAGAAATTGTTTTTACTCCTCAGTCCCCTTCGTCGCTCTGGTGAGGAATCTTGACGTAGGTGTTTTGAAATACTTCTTTTCCCCTTCAAATTTTCTTTAGGATCACGCAGTTGGTTTTTCGGTCATTGGCTCTCATCTCTTTTCATTCGGTGCTTTACTCGTCAAGTTGACTTGAGCCTCTTCATCTTTATCAAGTTCAATCGACAGTCCGCTCTCAATGAAGTTGTTTATCTGCCCGCAGTTGTCTTCTTTTCCCACCCACCCACCCTTTTTCATCTCGGAGTCGGAGTTCGTAATCGAGTATCCATCATACTCATGCGAAGTCTTTGCTTTCTTTCCTCAATGATTTCAACCGGTGTTTTCTCTTCAAGATATTCGTCGGTTCCCCCTTCCAAGTTGCTTTTGTTTTCCCGCCCTCCCACCCTTTTCTTCCTGGAGTCTGAGTCTCTCTCGCCATCTATCTCGTTCGTGCGGAGCCTCTTCAGTGTTTCTTCAATTATTTCAACCGGTGAATTCTCTTTTGTTTGACATTCTTCATCCCTTTCTTTTTTCGGTGCACTCAATTCAAGTTTTTTCGGGTTGATCACATTCTTTTCCTTGGATCAAGTGTTTTCCCTGCTCGTTCGCCTCTCGCCAGTTTATCCTTCCGGAGTGCTTAAGACATCTCAGGAGATTCGTTAGTGTTCCAATTAATTTGAGGTCGTCACCTCATTCAAATATTTCAATTGTTCCGGTGCATCATCTACCTCTTCAACAAACCTTTGCAAAGGTGTTTTCTATTAGGGGGCCCTAACCCACAGGTCTTTTCCCAGGATCTTACCTGACTCTTCTAATTTCCCGGAGTTATTCTTAAATTCTTTTCAAGTGTGACGTAAGAATGGATCCCATCAGTCAGATGCCTTTCCAAGATCGATTTCAAATCTTTTTCATTGTTGCCTCAACCTCTTTGCTTTTCGTTCCCCCGGAGTGCCTTAACAATTTTGGTGGTGTTTCTCGTCGTGATTTGAAGACCGAAGAAGAGTCTTTCCTCTAAATCTTGTCCGTTCTCTCGAATATTCGTGATCCTAGCTTCATGTCATGCTCTCGAATTATTCCAATCATCAGATATTCTTTTCTTACTCATCCGGAGTATGTCAGAAGTTCTTTTCCCGTTTCTTTTCACCGGAGATCATCATTCCAGAAGAATTCTTGTCCTCACATTTCAGCTACCGTTATCCAATTATCCCGGCACTTCGTTCAAATGTTCTTTAATCAGCTCGAGTTCTTCCCGTTCTCTTGTACCTAAATCCCCTCAAGCATATTCCTTCTTCTAATTCTTCCTGGTGATTCTTTCTCTTTCATCAGTCATTTTTGGAATTCTTATAGTGGTTCATTCAAGATTCTTTTTCCTTGATTATCATTCAGTCCATTCGTTCTTTCCAATCTACCGGTGGTTCATGAAGACTTTCTCAAGTTTTGCGCTATATCCCCCCTTAATCCTTTTCAACGCGGATAAGTTGTATGCAATCCACTGCTTCTCATCAATTTAATTGATGGAGGATACGCATAACATAATTCTTAGTCTTGTTTCATCCAAGTGTCTCATTCTTTTCTACCGGAGTTTGTTTGTGTTACCAATTTCTCAGTTATGTGTTGTTCATCCTTATTTTCGGAGTTCCAAGTTTCCTCGGTGATCTCGTCTCGAACCTCCACCTGAATCGTCGGAAGGCTTAATCTTATTCTTTCTTCCTTCATTCTATCTCATCATCCTTTTTTGTTACCGGAGTTCTTCACGGTGGATCATCATGATTTAATTCATTCTCCAAAGAGTTCATCAAGATTCTAATCGAAGGAGCTCAAGTATCCTTCTTCTTGCTTCTCGAGGTGCAATTAATTCTTCGTATTATTTTGAAATGGAGTTTTGCATTTCTTCGTTCTTCTCAGCTATCCAATCATTTCCGTTTGTGGCCGGTTATCAACTTATGATCTTGATATGTTACCACAAGACCACAACAAGCTTATTCTTTTCGTTGTTGATTTTCTCAACAACTCCGTCTAAACCTTCCTTCTAAAGATGCTTTCAATTTCATTCATGGCACAAGTTGTCATTTTCTTCTCCGTTCTTTTCATTAAACTCTTTCAATTCTTTCCGGAGGTGTTGTGTCATGTCTTCATCAAGTATCATTCCATCCTCTCAAGTTCATGTTCTATTCCTTCCATTTTCAGCCGGAGTGCTTCCTAAATCCTTTCAGTCTTATTCGTTTCTTAACTCGTCCTAACCGGAGTGGTTTCATAGTCTATCTGATTCCGTGAGCTTTCGATTCTCGTCATTCTCGTCGTTCCTCTCTTCTTCTCGAGTGCTCTCGATTCTTTGCTTCTTCTCTTGAGTTCTTGTTTCACCTCGTCCCTTTTCCCTTCCGTCTCGGCCCTAACATCTTGGGACGAGATCTCTTGTTAGTGGAGGAGTGTTGTAACGCCCCGGATTCGATGCGCCAGGTGTCTTCCAGTTATTCGCCGTCGTTGCCATGTCATTTGCTTGTGTGTTGCACTTTGCCATGTCATCATATGCATTGCATCCTCGTGTTTTTCAAACTTGCATCCGTTCGGGTTCCCCCGGTTCTCTCCGTTGTCCGTTCTGAGCACTGACACACTTGCACGCGCCCGTCGCACCTCTCAGACCTTATTTCGTGAGAGGGATAAAAAGCGTTCTCAGAATGGACCGAGGTTTGCCGAGTGGCCTTGGTATAGCACCGGTAGACCGCCCGTCAAATTTCGTTCCATTTGGAGGTCGTTTGATGCCCCAATGGTTAACCGCGTAGTCCGAAACCCCTCTCTCTTTGCAGCCCAGCGCCTCTTCAACACAACCCATGAGCCCATCCAAACCCCCTCCATGCTCTCGGTCGTTGGATCGTGATCATGTGGGCGAAAACCGCACCCCATTTGGACTCTCCTAGCTCCCAGAACCTATAAATAGACCTCCCCCTCCGAAATTTCGGGTACAAACCCTAGCTCCATCCTCCTCTGCGCCGCCGGACATGTCCGTCCCACGCCGGACATGTCCAGCGCCGCCGCCCCGTCCAATCCCACCTCGCCACGTGTCCCGCGCCGCCGTCCCCCGCCCGCGGCCATCGCGGCCCGCCCGAGCCCGGTTCGGGCCCGCGCAAGCCCATCTAGCTCCACCGCCCCTCCTCTCCATCTCCATGCCTCTCCCTAACCTCTCTCCTCTCCCCTGCAGAGCTCCTCGCCGCCGCCGCCATGGAGTTCATCTCCGGCTCCCTGCTGCCGCCCTGCTCTGGCGACAGATCCGGCGGGATCCGACCCCACCGCCCGGATCCATCCATCCCCGGCAGGATCCGCCTCCCTCCATCGCCGGAGACGCGCCAAGCCGCCGCCGTCGTCCCGCTCCGTGCGGAGGAGCGCCGCCGCCATCTCGACCCTGTCGGCGCCTCATGCGCCCCGGCCGAGAACCCCGCCGGCCCGATCCACCATCGATCTGGGCCAAGGCCTGTGGTGAGACGCCCCCTATCCCACGCCCTGGGCGTCTTTTAGCATTTTGGCGCCCGTCCGTTTTTTTTCAAAAAACTGCCAAGTCCGTTAAATTTCTGCATTCTGGTGCACTATTCATCATGTCATAACACCATGTGTACTGCTCCGTTTTGTGCATGTAATATGTCAAAATATTAATTGTGAGATGCTCTTCATGTTGTTCGATTGTGCCATGCTTGTTTGAATCCATCTTGATGCCCTAATCATCGTTGCAAGAGTGCTATATGATGTTGACTGATGTCTATTAACAGAACTTGATGATTTGTCTTTTTTGTTGCATTTGATGTGTGCATCTTATGAGCATGAGCTCTACATGTGTTTTGAATTACATCATACCATATTTACAGAGGTGCAATCCATGTATTTTTTTGAGTCTTTTAGTGAGTGCATCAAGTTTGTTAAGTAGGGTACTTGCTGTTACTGTTTTGCTAGGGGAAATCTGTTATTTCGTGATGCTATATAAACCTGCTTCTACAAGTCATTCTATGCATAATCTGGAGATGTTCACTAAGGATGTTTTGTTATACATGTCATGATATATCCATCCATGCCCCTGGTTGCATTTATAGCCTGCCGTAGCTTGTTGTTATCTTGCTCCAAAGTTGCTAAATAATGTTGTTGTCAGCCTGTTAACATTACATTCAGTTTTGCCATGTGCTTTGCTAGTGATCCGTGCACCCTATGAACTTGGTCTTTCCATGATTAGCTTCATAAACATGTCCTCTTGTTGTTGCTCACCTTTCCATGCTATGTATTGCTCTGTGGTGAGTTGTACAAGCTCACCAACATGCCTACTTATTGTTGTTCCTGCCATGTCTGAATCTGTCATATCATTTGCCATGTTTGCACGGATGCTACCATATTTTCTGTTGGTCCTTGGAATTAGTTCAGTAAGGGAGATTTGTTCTTTGTCTTTAGTACTAGCATGCCATGCCTTTGTTTTCCATGATATCTTGCTGTAACATGTTGTTTGATAGCTCTAAAGATTGCGACCTGATGTTATTTCTGCCAAGTCTAAACTGTTATTATATGCAATCTTGCCATGTGTTTTTGAGCATTTTCTATTGATTTCTGGAGATAGCTCAGTGTTCATGTTTTGTCATGATTTATCTGTACATCATGTCCATGCCTTTTGTTTTCCTGTTGAGGTGCTGTAGCATATTGTTTTGATGCTTGCTAGATGCCTAGTTGCTGTTTTGGACAGATTGTTGTTATATCATGTTTGGAGTGTATGTGTTGAACCGTTGCTCCGTTTTGAGTGTGCTCTATATGAAACTTGCTTAGAATTGCATATAGTTTCATATTACCTTGTTGCATCCATGTTTTGAGTGTGTTTGCTTGATGTTTGTATGCATTTTGCATCAATGCCATGTTTAACTTGCTTTGCTCATATCTTCTAGGCCGTAGCTCCAAATCTAATGAACTTTATATGTATCTTGACTAGAATATCGTGTAGATCATCTTGGTGCATCTTAACTTGCTGTTTAACAACTTGAACATAAGGTTTATTCAGATCGGGACCAATTTCGAAATTTGCATATAAGGACTTACCGAAATTGTTATATGTTGTTTCCGGCCTCATTTAAACTTGCTTTGATGTGTTGCTCTTGTATGCATCATCTTTTGCCATGAGTAGCTTCATGTAGGCTTGTCATGCATCATGCTTGGTTGTGCATCATGTCTTGTATATGCGTGGTGTGTTTACCATGTTGTGTGCTTCTCTCGATAGCTCCCGTTTTGTTGCGATCGTGAGGATTCGTTCGTCTACGCTTGGTTCGTCTTCATGGCTTCATCTTCTTCATGGACTCGTCCTTCTTCCTAGCGGGATTTCAGGCAAGATGACCGTCACCTTGGATCTCACTACTATCATTGCTATGCTAGTTGCTTCGTTCTATCGCTTTGCTGCGCTTCCTATCATTTGATCTTCAAGCCTCCCTATTTGCCATGTCAACCTCTAACCTTTTTCACCCTTCCTAGCAAACCGTTGTTTGGCTATGTTACCGCTTGGCTCAGCCCCTCTTATAGCATTGTTAGTTGCAGGTGAAGTTGAAGATTGCTACATGGTGGACAGGATTATGTTGGGATATCACAGTATCTCTTATTTAATTAATGCATCTATATACTTGGTAAAGGGTGGAAGGCTCGGCCTTATGCCTGGTGTTTTGTTCCACTCTTTCCGCCCTAGTTTCCGTCATACCGGTGTTATGTTCCCGGATTTTGTGTTCCTTACGCGGTTGGTGATTTATGGGACCCCCTTGACAGTTCGCTTTGAATAAAACTCCTCCAGCAAGGCCCAACCTTGGTTTTACCATTTGCCTCACCTACCCCTTTTTCCCTTGGGTTTCTAGAGCCCGAGGGTCATCTTTATTTTAGCCCCCCCGGGCCAATGCTTGTCTAAGTGTTGGTCCGAACCGAGCCGCCTGCGGGGCCACCTCGGGGGAACTCGAAGTCTGGTTTTACTCGTAGCCTGTCTCATCCGGTGTTGCCGTGAGAACGAGATATGTGCAGCTCCTATCGGGATTGTCGGCGCATCGGGCGGCTTTGCTGGACTTGTTTTACCATTGTCGAAATGTCTTGTAAACCGGGATTCCGAGACTGATCGGGTCTTCCTGGGAGAAGGTATATCCTTCGTTGACCGTGAGAGCTTATAATGGGCTATGTTGGGACACCCCTACAGGGTATAAACTTTTGAAAGTCGTGCCCGTGGTTATGCGGCAGATGGGAATTTGTTAATATCCGGTTATAGAGAACTTGACACCAGATCCAAATTAAAACGCATCAACCGCGTGTGTAGCCGTGATGGTCTCTTTTCGGCGGAGTCCGGGAAGTGAACACGGTTTTTGGTTATGTTTGACGTAAGTAGGAGTTCAGGATCACTTCCTGATCATTGCTAGCTTCACGACCGTTCCGTTTGCTCTCCTCTCGCTCTTATTTGTGTATGTTAGCCACCATATCATGCTTAGTCGCTGCTGCAACCTCACCACTTTACCCCCTTCATTTCCCTTTAAGCTTTGCTAGTCTTGATACCCATGGTAATGGGATTGTTGAGTCCTCGTGGCTCACAGATTACTACAACAACAGTTGCAGGTACAGGTTATACAATGTTCATGATGCGAGAGTGATGTTTGCTTGTTTTGGAGTTCTTCTTCTGCTTCTTCTCCGATCAGGGGATAGGTTCCAGGTCGGCAGCCTGGGCTAGCAGGGTGGATGTCGTTTGAGCTTATGTTTGTGGTTCATCCGTAGTCGGATGTTGTTCTCATGTATGATATATTTCTGTATTCATGTGTCATTGGATGTATTGGATGTATCCCCACTATTATGTAATGTTGATGTAATGATATCCACCTTGCAAAAGCGTCTTCAAGATGCGCTTCTATCCTTGGTGGGACCTTCGAGTTCCTTTAGGATAGGGTCGCATCTTGTCACGCCCAAGATG